>NW_015506981.1:195924-199155 GCF_001515645.1 Sinocyclocheilus grahami
ATATATATATATATATACACACACACACTCACACACACACACACACCAAACATCTTTATGTTTATATATTGTATGTTTTTGTAATACATTTTTAAATGCATGTCTATATTTTATATTTACACTCAAAAAAATGCTGGGTAAAATATGGACAAACCCAACAACTGGGTTATTTTCAACCAAAAGTTGGGTTAAATGTTTAACCCAACCTTCTGGTCAGTAACCCAACCGCTGGGTTTGTCCATACTTTAACCAGAACTGGGTTGTATTTAACCCAGTATCTTTTAGAGTGTACTTATAATATCAACATTACGGTTATATATGGTATTGGTCCAAGGCCTCCACAGTTATCAAAATAGGACTGTGCAGAATGTCTTTCTGGGTACTGGGAGTAAGGTGGTACTTCACCAATTGGTGCATTCAAAGGTGTTACCTTTTTTGGGATCTTGACTATCTCTCCTCTTTGCCAGTCTTCTGGGACTTCTCCATCTCGCCAGCATTTGTTGAGTATTATAATAAGCTCCTCCGCCATTATCTGGCAGCCATGTTTAAGGATCTCTGCAGGTATTTTATCCAATCCAGCCATCTTGTTGTTTTTAAGGCTTTTGATCAATGTATTTTTTTTTTAATGGTGATCAAGAAGTAATCACCACTGAACAAGAAGTGTTCACTGGTAGCTCCTGTTGAATCATGTCAAAGTCATAAGTGGTGGTCAGGTTTGGTTGGTTGAGTGTTTCCCAGAAGTGTTCAATCCATTTTTTGTTTTCTTCCTCTAGCATGGTCAGAAGTCTCCCTTTTTTGTCTTTTGATGAGGATGTTGAACTCTCTGTCGATGCGATAGAGGGTCTTCATGTCATTTCAGATCTGCTGCTTCATAACCTTTCTGCTGGAGCCATTCTTTCTTGTTCATCCTACAACTTTTCTTAACAAATCGGTTTAGTTCTGCGTATTTCAGGTTTCCTGCTTCCCTTCTGTTGGCGTCCATTGCCTGGTCTCAATTTTGCTTTACAATCTTCCATTCATTGATCAGCTTTCACGATCGGTCTTGGATCCACTTCTCCTTTCGTTGTCCTTGGCGTCTCCCAGTGGTATCTTGGGCACTCTCTGATGTTATCATTTATCTTGGTCCAGAGCTTTTCCACATTTTCTACCTCTTCAAGCAGGTTGGAGCGGTTCTGTAGCTCCAGGTTGAAGGCACTTGAAGGATCCTTGAGCTTTTCTATTACATATGGTATGGACTGTTTTTGATATCTGGGATTAAGCCCCGACTAGATCATGGTCCGAACCTACGTCCACTGTCCTATATGATCTGGCATTGTGCAGAGAAGACCTCCATTTCTGACTAATGCAGATAAAGTCGACTTGTTGAGAGTTCTCCCATCTGATGACAACTGTGTCCCCTCTGTGGATTCGTCGATGTTGGAAGTATGTATTTCTGACACATAGCCCGTTTTGTTCAAAGAACGAAACTAGCCATTCACAATTGTCACTGAAATGATTGGAAGAAGCATGGGCTCCGAGCACACTTTTGATTCTTCGTCAGTTGGGCATTGAAGTCCCCAATAAGGACCTTTGAAGGGCACCTATTATGCCCCTTTTTACAAGATGTAACATTGGTCTTGGGTGTCCCCAGAATGTGTCTGTGAAGTTTCAGCCCAAAATACCAACAGATCATTTATTATAACAGCTGGAAAATGTAATTTTTGGGGTGTGTCTAAAAAAGAGCTGTTTTGGAGTGTATCACTTTAAATGCAAATAAGATGCATATTCCTGCCCCATCTCCAGAAGAGGGTGTCACATATACGTCTCTCTGCATTGCATATCTACAGCAATGAACAGCCGGTAGAAGCAACATAACTGAGAGCGAGAGAACCAGTGTTTAGCCGTACAAATGGGAAGCCAAATGCACTGAAAGTGGAACAAAACAGTGCGATGTTACAGAGCTCGTGCCTAATCAATTAAAAAACACTTAATGTACGAGCCCACAAATATGGTTAAAATGCTAAGCACTATAACGACATGACATTCACAAAGGAGTCTGGAGTGATACACATATTTAGGTAGCTTTTGAGGCGCATTACCTTGAAAAATGAAAGTAATCCACAGCGTCCTCAGCAGCTCAGATGTTGGGAGAAAATTGAAACTCTTATGTTCAGTCTTGCATCCAAACACAGAGCATCGGGATTGCTTGCGAGACATTGTTGATGTTACAGCTGCTCGAGCGTGGAGAAAATGGAGGACAGCGAACAATCGCTGAGGGTGGAAACTATAGGAATGCAGAGCTGTCAATCAACTCCTGTGGCCCGGCCCTATACACCCAGGTGAAAAATAAATATATTTAAATTGTGCTTTTTCAGACATACTTACTATATTTAAATTATACTATACTAAGTGCATATTAAATGTATTATTTTGAAACAACTTTAAGTATATTAAGTGTATTTCAAGATATGTTTAAGTTTAATATGTTATGTTATATTAATATTTAATATATTGAAATTGTGTTAAATTGGAACCACTTTAAGTATATTTAGTGCAATTTAACTGTATTTCTTAAAATACATTTAAAATGTCCTTTTAATACTTCATGAACTACAGTTAGAGTATATTTGAAGCATCGTTTTAATGTACTTCAAGTACATTTCAATTGTATTGCATTAGCATTACACTACTCGTATATTATAAAGCTGCTTTTTCAGTATACCCAGGTGAAAAAGACGTAGTATTAAATGTATTAAAAATATACTTGAAATTAAAGTAGTATGTTTATAATACATTTGTATTCCCAACATGCTTATTTGAAGTGCAATAAAAATATATTGAATTGCATTTTAATATATTTCTAAAAAGTATACTAGAAATACTTTTGTATTAAATATATGCTTAGTTATACTTCTGAGAAATATGCTAAACAGAAGCATACTTTTAATGTATTTATAAAAAGTATGCTAGAAATACTTTGGTAATACATATACGCTTAGTTACACTTTTAAGGAATATGCTAAACACAAGTACACTATTAGTATATTTCTAAAAATATAGTAGAAATACTATGTTAATAAATATATTTTTAGTTACACTTTTAAGGAATATGCTAAACACAAGCATACTTTTAGTGACTTTTTAGTGTATTTACAGAAAACATACTTATGTTACCCTTACTTAAAGTATATTTTATGTCTACTTCGTGTAAGAACATAACAAAATGATTACACTTTTAGTGGATTTTTAATG
>NW_015506981.1:199587-204564 GCF_001515645.1 Sinocyclocheilus grahami
CCTTTATGTTCTTTCAGTCCTGTATGAGTTTCTTTGTTCTGTTGAGTACAGAAGATGATATTTGATGATTTAAGATGAGAATGTCGGTAGCCACAGTTGATGGAAGCCATTGATAAAATTACTGTGAAGGACAATGGCTATAATCAACTGTCTAGTTACCAACATTCTCCAAAATATCTTCTGCTGTAGTCAACAGAACAAATAAACTCAAACTAGTTTGAAACAACATAAGGGTGAGTAAATGAGGAAAATTGTATTTTTTTTGGTCAACTATGCCTTTAATGTATGGCAGATTCAAGAACGAACATTTTCCTCTTAAACAACTAGGGTATAGCAAAATGGGATGAACAGTCCAAAACTAAGACTGACTAACTAAATTAATTAACTTTTCCTTAAAAAAAGAAAAAATAGAATAGAAAAACAAAACAACAAAAAAACACTGAAGCCGTCTCACAGCCTCACAGGTTTGAAACGGTAATTAGTCAACAAACATTCTCCATTCTTGAATGGCCTTTTTGTATGAGGGGGTTGCATCCTGCTCGTGGATGGCATCTCTCAAAAAAATAAAATACTTGGCACAGATTTACAGCAAATGTTCTGTGAAAAAAAATTAGCCTCAGTCTAGCTGCATACACAACCTCAAATGGCAGTCATTTAAGCTTCAAACAGCAATTACTGAATCAATGTACAGCATTAAAAAGATAGTGACCCAAAAATGAAAATTCGATCTTACTCACCTTTATGGTCTTTCAGTCCTGTATGAGTTTCTTTGTTCTGTTGAGTACAGAAGATGATATTTGATGATTTAAGATGAGAATGTCGGTAGCCACAGTTGATGGAAGCCATTGATAAAATTACTGTGAAGGACAATGGCTATAATCAACTGTCTAGTTACCAACATTCTCCAAAATATCTTCTGCTGTAGTCAACAGAACAAATAAACTCAAACTAGTTTGAAACAACATAAGGGTGAGTAAATGAGGAAAATTGTATTTTTTTTGATCAACTATGCCTTTAATGTATGGCAGATTCAAGAACGAACATTTTCCTCTTAAACAACTAGGGTATAGCAAAATGGGATGAACAGTCCAAAACTAAGACTGACTAACTAAATGAATTAAAACTTTCCCTTAATAAAAGAAAAAAAGAAAAAATAGAATAGAAAAACAAACAAAACAACAACAAAAAAACACTGAAGCCGTCTCACAGCCTCACAGGTTTGAAACGGTAATTAGTCAACAAACATTCTCCATTCTTGAATGGCCTTTTTGTACGAGGGGGTTGTATCCTGCTCGTGGATGGCATCTCTCAGAACTTGTGTTTGCAACACAGACAAGAGTGTTGCAAGACACTTTGGATACGTGAGATGAAATGCATAGTAATAGGCCAGGAGGTAGAGAGGCCCCTCGTGGAGCAAGTCTCTGTCAAATGTTAGAACTGGAGTTGTATCTACAACCACCATGCAGTTCTCCTCACCAACCAGCAAGACAGGAGTGGAAAATGCTCGCCTGTGGATGTAGGTATCTGGATCCTCTGAGGGCTAGAAAACCAAATATAAAAAAATACAGAATTTAGATTATACACACATCTGGGTGACCATTCACTTCCATAGTATTTTATGCCTACAATGGAAGTGAATGCTGACCCAGATATGTTGGGTTAACATTCTTTAAAATATCTTACTTTTGTGTTCGGCAGAACAAAGAAAGGTATATAGGTTCGGAACAACTTGTGGGCAAGTAAATGACAGAATTAAAATTTTTCTGTAAACTATCCCTTTTAAGTTACTTTTTATGTTGCATGTCCAATTTTATGTAGTGCAATTAGGATGGTTTTAACCCAGTATTTTATTGAGAGTGTATGCACATGTTAATAATTTATCACTACTGAAGTAAAACTCACTGTCAGAACGTGGAAAAGAGCCTCACTGATTGGGACCTGTTTCTTCGGTGCTGTTGAGCCAGATGGGAAGAGCAGTGGAAGGGCAGTAAAAACAGCAATGGCATGTTCAACTAGTTAAGAGGGGGAGGGGGAGGGGAGAGATTTATATCAATATCAGATATTATGTCTGTGGGTATAATCTATATCACTGGTTTCTGATCCTGGAGACCCACTGCTCTGGACATTTTGTATGTCTCCCTAACATACAGGTTAACAGACCTAATTCAGATCATAAGTTAATTAGAAAAGAGCTCAATGAACTGAATTAAGGGGCTGTTTACACAACATTCTCAACTGAAAAATGTTTTTGAATTGAAAACCACTGATCTATAACAAGGGTCCTCAACTCTGGCCCTTGAGATTAGAGTTGAGTTTAGCTCCAACCTTGATCAAACTCACCAGCCTGTAGATTTCTAGTAGGACCTAAAAAAAACACTGATTAGCTTGTTCAGGTGTGTTTGATTAGACTTGGAGCTGAACTGGACCTTGAGGGCCAGAATTGAGAACCCTTGATCTATACAGATTAAAAAAAATTAAATAAAGCTTTACCTCCATTTAATGTCCGCGGAGGCTTCATGACTTTCTTCATCACTCCATAAAACTGAACCTTGGAGTAGAAGGTCTCCCACCTGCCCTTCACCTCAGAAATGTATTTGCAATTGTCTGGCTCAATGATTCTCCGCAGTTCATCCATTGCCTGAAATAATTATTTAATAAAAAAAAAAAAAATTTAAATTTCTGTCTGCAGTTAGGTAGAGGATATGGGATATTTGTCAGTACATTTTACATCTGTCTAAAATATGCTATATCTGTGTACCCACATGGTCCAGTTCTTTGAAGCAGGGGTATGCTTGCAAAATTTTTGTTGGTTTGTCTTGCTCCTTCAAAGCATTCGAGTCAATGAAATTTCTTCTGGCCTGGAACTCCAGGTTTAATAGATGGGTTACAGCAGCTTTGTTTGGCTTTTTTGCTTTGTACATTTCTCGTAGGGTCCTGTAATGTCTTGCCTGGGTTTTCTGGCTGTCAAGGCTGTTGTCTGGAGCATCAGCTACAATTTAGCCATATAATATAATTACTGAACAAGACGCACAAAATCAACAATTCAAGAATGTATTTTACATTAAGAAATAAGGAAGAATTAGGCTTACATATATTATCAAACATTAGCTGCATTTACATGGACCCTAATAATCTGATCGTAATAGGACTAGAAGCACAATCAGAATAAAAGTCACATGTAACCACGTCAACTGGATTGAATTGGCCAGATCCGACTAAAATTTCGATCGGATTGTAAGGGTTGGTTTATTCCTTTTGTAATCCGAGCGAGAGGACATGTAAACACTTGATCGGATTGAAAACCGAAACTGGAAAGTACTGCGCATGCGCAGTGACGTAGAAATAGCATAATGACGTATGACAGGCAGAACGAGCTGTTCTTCCTGGTGAATAAAGTGTCATAAATGAGTGTCCCGTCATTATAAAACTCCCCTTTCACTCAGCATCTGTGAAGTGGAGCAGGACACATCCCACCAGTCCTTGTTTAAGACTCTCATCAATGTTAGCATCAGTAAAAATATTAGGTATTATGAAAAAGCAATAAAGAGTTTTAATGCATTTAATAACATTGGCTGATGGCAGTACTGCTGTTCATTTTTGTTCATTATCCAATAATCAATATTAGTGTATATGTTACACATGTAAATAAAAACATTATTAGTGCATGTTGTAGCATAAGGACAGATAAGTGCTGTAAAGAATGTTCTGAAATAGTTGACTAATGTCACTGAATACTAATTTATTATCGTCAACATCATAAATGATAACGCCCCACGGTGATCTCACACACAACTCACGTTTGGATATTAAAAAGTTAATAAATAAATTGAGCAATTATTAGTACAACTAACGACTAACTAGACAGCAAACTGGAAAATATGTATTATTCAGATCTCAAGAGAAAGAGACTGAACTTTGTCAAATGTTCAGTTGACTTAATTTGATTCGATTGCAGGAACGTGTTTTTTCTGTCGGAAACAGTGTGTATTCCATTACAATTCATTTTCAAATACAAGAATAAACACAACAAACAATTAAGTAATTTTAGAAATGACTAACCTTTTAGAGTGGAAATCGCAACTTCGTCGAGTCCATCCATGGTGAAAAATTGGCGGGAGGAAGTGCCTTCGTCTTCTATTGGTTCTAATTTCTAATTTCCTGTTTTTTTTTTTTTACATGTTTGGTTTGCCGGATTTAACGTTAACTTGAAAACTGCGGTTAACAGAAACATTAGTCATCGATTTTATACTCAGTATTTCTGCTGTTTAGGTACGAAATCTCGATTTAATTTCACCGGAGAAAAATGATTTGGCGCTGCGTCATTTGTTATGTATTTGTGGCTCTTACACTTAAATCTTTATTGAGTCACATTCATTTTGCACATAGTCGTAGTCCAGGTTTCCGCCTGGTTTGTGGAATAGATGGATGCACTAAAGAGTACCGAGTCTACAACTCTTTTTGGTATCACGTCAGACGAACACACTCACAATATCTAGACGGTGTGAGCAGGAGCAGATCACTTCGGAGAGAGAGATCAGTACACGAGACATCCAGCAGCAATGTGTGGGCATATAGTGGGCCTACACTGGTGGGTCAGGAAGCAGGGAACTCCAGTAACAGTCCAGATAATGAAACAACACTGGTGGCTCAGGAGGCAGGGAACTCCAGTAACAGTCCAGATAATGAAACAACACTGGTGGCTCAGGAGGCAGGGAACTCCAGTAACAGTCCAGATAATGAAACAACACTGGTGGCTCAGGAGGCAGGGAACTCCAGTAACAGTCCAGATAATGAAACAACACTGGTGGCTCAGGAGGCAGGGAACTCCAGTAACAGTCCAGATAATGAAACAACACTGGTGGCTCAGGAGGCAGGGAACTCCAGTAACAGTCCAGATAATGAAACAACACTGGTGGCTCAGGAGGCAGGGAACTCCAGTAACAGTCCAGATAATGAAACAACACTGGTGGCTCAGGA
>NW_015506981.1:204647-206925 GCF_001515645.1 Sinocyclocheilus grahami
TCGCCTCAGAACCTGGAAATACAGGATGTGCTGAATGGAACTTCAGATTCCAATCCCACTCTACTCATTCCAAACAGGCCTTCGGATGACTCGCGTTCTTCAAGCCCCCCCAAACAAACAACGGTAAATGAGAAACTTTGATGTTATATTGTTACTATCATTTCACAGTCTTTTATATAATGCAATTATTATACAGTTAAGATTTTTTTTTCGTGTGTAGAATGATGCATTATCAAGTGATGATGTGCTGTCCAGACATGCGGCTGCTGTTGTGATGACTGCTAGAGAGAAACATCATCTCTCACAGGTTGGTATCAATAAATACAAATCTTACAATGTTCTGTTAATGTTGTTTATGTATGAACACACACACGCATGCACAGTGCTTGAATTTATTAGACAACCACCTAATGTAAGGTTTGTGCCACAGATGCCCTAAACTAACTGTATTTGTGATTACCAAAATACATTTTTATGTTTCTGTAATGGCTAATCCACCAGTATGTGTAAGCACTTTAGTCACAGTAGTATTTCGAATGCTAACATATAATTGTTATCCATTAACTTTTGAATTTACTATTTGTTTACAAGAAAGGCAGAACGATAGTAAAGTACTTTTTTTACAGTATTTTATTTTTGCTTTTATTCAGATGCCCAATTACATAAAAGTACATACAATCAATGCTAGCAAGGATGCAAGCTGTTATCAAGGCGAAAGGCGGTCATACAAAATATTCTTTCACACATAACCAAATAACTTAATATTTTGTAAAGAATATTTTAGTTGTTTCAGCTTGTTGTTTGCCTAAGAAATGACAGTTTTTGTTTTTTTTACCGATTCCTAAAATATTTATTTTTGTCTTTATGACAGGTGGTTTAAAAAAAATATCTATACACACAATGACACATATTGATTTGTTCTTATTTAATTATGTAATTTTCAGTGTATCTCCCTGCAAATTAATTTTTTTGTTTGTTTTTTTCCTCAGAGTGGAGTGAATGACGTTGTGTCAGCGGTTCAGGAGTATCAAGCTCAGTTACTGAACAGCTTGAGGAGTCAGCTACAAACAGTGTTCAACAGACATTCAGAAAGTGAGATTCAACAAGAAGCTTTGGGAATCTTTGACTGCTTTGAAGATCCATTTGCTGCTGTTTCAACAACATACAGGCAAGACAGTGTCATAAAAGAGAAATTCAGTTTTGTCGAAGCAGAAGAAGTTCCAGTTGGATTAGCAGTATGCTGTCAAAAAAGAGAAAAAAGAAGAGACCTCTGCATAAAAAACAAATGTTTCCATTATATACCACTGATAAAGAGTTTAGAACAATTACTGTCTCATCCAATAAGACTATTTATCTTTAATGGCAAAAAACAAGACGCATTTTCTAGAAATAAGTTTTTTTTACTTTCTTAGTTTTCAGTTTTTGCAGTGTACACATGGTTATATTTTAAATATATATGTATTTGTCATTTTAATATTTGGAAAAGTACAATATTTTGAAAAACATTTTTAACATTTACAATGTACAAACATTTGTCAACTATTATTAAGCATTGCGATATTTAAAATATGTTGTTTAATATGTTGTTCAGTTTTACTTAAAAGGTTATGCTACTTTGGTTGATTAGGCTGTTGTTCATTACATGATACATTAATTGTAATAAGCTAGGTGTTTATAAATTTGTTCAAGCTTGACGCCTTTATTTTATAATATATATTTCTGAAATTCCCACAAGGATTTCAACATCATATATGAAAAAAAAAAAAAAACTTTTTGTTTACTTGTGTTTAAATTCAAACAGCAAACTCAAGCAAACAGCATTGACTAAACCTGCTTGGTTTCCAGAGCCATTGAACGGCTCTGATTGGTTCGTATGATAATGAGCTCACCCCAGAGAGCTTGGTATATAAAATATGATGTGCGTGCAAATGTCTCTTGAATGTGAGTATAAGTCTAAATTTAAACAGTATTATATAGAGCGGTCGCCGATCATGTCTCTTTGAGGGCACTTGGAGGAAACCACGCAATTCATATGGATTACTTTGGCTATGTATTTTTGCGATTTCAACTTTTTGAAACGTGAACTACAATACAACAGATAATATACAAGACAGCAATAATATACACAATGACCTGAAGGATATGTGTGTTCATTCAAAGAAAGGTTTTCCTCTGAATTAATTAGTAGAAAAGTCCATTTCTACTGTGCCTTGGAGATTTTCCTTATGTTTCTATACGATAAGAAACTAACCTGATTTTAGCGAAGAAATCCTAATTT
>NW_015506981.1:207130-207641 GCF_001515645.1 Sinocyclocheilus grahami
AAAAATGGGTTTCAAAAGTAAATTTTAAAAATGTCTGCAAGTCGTTGATTAGGCATAATCAAATGTTTGAATGCTGTCAGAATGTGAACAGTTCCAACCACCCCATTTTTACTAGTGAATGTGTGTTAGGACCAGTATCCGAAGTAAAAAATATGCCGTATTTAAAAGGAAAAGTAAAAGACTACTTTGGAGTTGATCAGATAATCCATGCAGTGTCCGTTAAGTGGATTACTTTGAATGGTAACAAATACATTTGTGAAAAAACACTACTTGTGTGTATGGCAAATTCTAGTAGCGTGCCCGAATTTGGACTCGTGAGGAACATTTATGTCATAAATTCATCTTTGTATTGTTTTGAGTGTCAGAGGTACAGTACTGTCTGTTTCAACAGAGACTACATGTCTTATAAAATTGAGGTTCCCAACCTGGCAGAGGGAACTGAACTCATAAACGCAGATGACCTTGTAGACTTCACACCGTATTACAGTTTCAATCACAAGGACATGACATA
>NW_015506982.1:0-1807 GCF_001515645.1 Sinocyclocheilus grahami
ATAAAAATTAGTGTGTCAGATTGGTCGAGACGCTACACACAATAAGAGTAAGAAAATAATTCCTAGCCCATAACAAACTGTTTCAAGTACTCATCATATCCAGTGCACCCTATGTTGTGTGCTCACCGATTTCAACAGTGGACAGAATGAGTGTGGTCTGCATAATGCACTGATAGGGCATTCCTTATTATATAAACCCTCTTTTCCTTTCAAAGGCAATCGACCATTGGCTGCTCCCGAGTCCTTAATAAGCACGATCTGGAAGCTTCATTCAAAAAATAAAATGTCAGATGAAAACCCACAGCTTAAACTACATAAGGAAAAGTCAAGGGGCGCAGTAAGTGCTTTGAGGGCCTCCGTGGAGTCCGGTCCACAAATCCTATTAAATGCAGCTATCTGCCAATGATACCCCATAATGAATGTATTTAGTTTGAGTGGTGGTCTTACCCTCCTCAAGAAAGGGGTCATTAATGTTACACACATGGCCCAAATCCTCTCTGTAAACAGAAAACGTAAATCTCTAAGCTTATCCGTGACTATTATGATTTATTTAGCTGTTGTGGGTGAACGGCTTTGTAATGTTGAAGACATGATTTGGCTGCTGTAAAATTTGACAAAATGCTCAATTTGTCATTTCAATACAGATTTCTGGGCAAGAACATTTGTTTGATGTTTATTTCAGAGTGTCTCGTAATGCATGTTTACTGCTGATGTCCAGAATAGCAGCATCTTTCCCATTTAAACCTCAGAGTTTTAAAGCCACTTAAAATCTACTTGTAAAAGTTGATTTTAAATGCAACTTCAGAATTAAATGCAAATAAATAAATAAATTGCACATTTGTATTAATCCTATTATTATTATTGTTGTTGTTGTAGGGGCTGTACATTTATATTTTGTAATGACAAAATGGAGAAACTACACTTTTCTGCACTGAAATATCTCTTAACATGATACCTATTGGAGAAGAAAAAAACTATACATATATATATATATATATATATATATACATTCGTGTGAGAAGTAATTACTACGGTGACGCATTACTGCCACACACATTTTTTTTTTCCCAGTCAATTATGTTGTAATAACTAGATGTTTTCTCGTTAAAACGACATATTTTATCATAATAACGAGATGTTTTCTCATTAAAACGACACATTTTCTTGTATAAACGAGATATGTCGTAAAAACAATATAATTATCTCATTAATACGACATCTTTTCTCGTTAAAAATACATATTTTTTTCTCGTAATAACGACATGTCATAAAAACGATATATTTTCCCATTATTATAGATATATGGTAGGCTATATGTGAGTGAGCTAAGCGACTGTCTGCGCTGCTGTCGCCACAGTCTGACATAAACGAGGATCTGCACGCTGCTGACATTATTGAAATACACGGTTTTAAACGTATTTTAATGTAATGGTTTTAATTGTAGCAGCATGTTTATTAGGATTAATCTCCAATCTGTCTACGATATAGTGCTATCCAATAACTGCACTCAGACCCATGACCCGTTTAGGCTATGATCAGATCAAAAGAGTTATTTTTGAATAATCAACTCTGGGCTTAATATTTCTTTATTTAAATGACTGAAGTTTGATTTAACAACAAAAACCTTGTTATTACGAGAAAAGATGTGGTTTTAACAAGAAAACATCTCGTTATTACGAGAAAAGTTGTCGTTTTAATGACATAACATCTTGTTATTACGACATAATTGAGTGGAAAAATAATATGTGTGTGGCAGCAATGTGTCACCGTAAATTAGCATGTCTTGTTCATATAGCAGCAGTAGTAT
>NW_015506982.1:3010-4282 GCF_001515645.1 Sinocyclocheilus grahami
GCTTATTTAACAGGGCTTACAGTAGATTTTGTGAACTCTTCAAAGTGAAATATAGGCATCATTTGATTGCGTTTGCTTGTTAATAAAGACTTAAGTACTTTTGTGCAGCTGTAGCTAGGGGTGTAAAGCGAAGCCAGTATTTGTATCTGTAACAATCACAAATGTATTCGTATAAAACCAGAAGTAGGTGGAGCTTAAACCAGAACTTCGTGCAGTAATATTTGGTCCACAGTTAAAAATCGCATTCCGGGGGGTAAAAATACATGTTTTTGGAGGGGTTCCCCTGCTAAAATTCGGATTCCAGGGGTTAAATATCATGTTATTGAAGTCGTTTCAACCCGCAAACATGAAAAACAACCTGCGTTAAAGTAGCCCAATTCCGCGTGAAAACTGCAGACTTGGCAACACTGCTACAGGAAGTTACGCCTTTTTTTCTTTGCATATACATTTAGGCGGTGTTATGCAAATCTTCCCACACAGTTATGTAGATATGTGGGGGCATGTTTAAACAAGGCCATTTAGGAGGGCGTGGACGAGTCTTAACTTTTATAAGGAATATCTCTTTGGGTTTGAGACTTTAGTCTTCGCAACTTTAGGGATCTTATCTATCCACGAACAGCTTGTAACACTCGAAAGAGAAAGGAAAACTTGAAATTTAGAAACTTGAACAAGGGCATGATCTGAGACACCAACTGAAAGTACATTTAGTTGCATGCAATTTCAGTGATAAGATAACACTTGGATGGTAGTGAACTTTTTAGGTGAAATAGTCATTTTATTACTTTACTATTCAATTCAACAATGTTTATATAACTCTTCAAAGCGAAATAAGCATTAATTGGTTGTTTACTTTATTTTTACTTTTAGTCATTTAGCAGACACTTTTATCCAAAGCGACTTACAAATAAGAAAAAGTAATTAAAACTAAAAGCTAAAACTCTATAAATACTATATATATACACATTTAAGAAAATAAAATTAATTTAATTAAAATTACAAATGCATACAACAACATTTCAAAACTAATCATTTAAATGAAAAAATAAAAAATAAAGCTAAAAACAATTCAAAATATTAAAAGAACAAAAGGTATGAGTATAATAATAATTCTAACATAACACTAAGCCAAACACCAAAAAAACAACTACATATGTGTATGTACAGCCACACACATATACTGTACATGTACATATATATATATAAATACATACAAAATGGAAATTAAATAATACATATATATATACAGTGGGTACGGAAAGTATTCAGACCCCC
>NW_015506982.1:5455-13687 GCF_001515645.1 Sinocyclocheilus grahami
GGGGTCTGAATACTTTCCGTACCCACTGTATATATATATATTGAATGTTGAAGTACTGAAATAACTAAAATTAAATAAAACTAAAACTTAATAAACCTATATAGACATAACAAAAACTAATAAAATGACAACATTACTACAACTGTAACTAAAACTAAAATAGATAACTAATACAAATCAAACTACATTAGTTTATCAGTAATCCTAAAAAAAAATAACACTGAGCCAAACACACATGCTAGAATAACAACAACTTACTGACACATAGTAAGAAATGATTATAAAAAAAACTGAAACAGAAGTGAAACATGTAGTAGGAAAGAGGAGAAATAAAAAGCGATACCTTTTGCCGGTGTCCCTGCCCGGTGGAGTCGCACGGTAGAGTCGATGGTCTCTAAACTCTTCGGTCTTACCACGACCGCTGCCGCAGTATACTAAGCTTCTTTTTTATTCGTTTAACAAAACTCAAATTGAATTCAGCTGGACACACTTTCCTGTTTATCACAACAAATGGTCAAGCAAAGCGCACGACACTGTCAAGGTACGCGATACAGTACGAGACCAAACGTGATTTCAGCACGTCTCCACACAGTAAACAAAACAAGTGTTTCCTAGCAACGACAACTGCGCTAAACACTGAGACAATAAATAAATACACTCACAAGCTGCTTTTAACTTCTGCTGATTGACTGCTTCTCACAAAGAGTATTTCTTTACACTATTTTGCTGGCGCTTGAACACATTTTCCTGTTTATCACAACAAATGGCCAAGCAAAGCCCACGACACTGACAAGATACGCGATACAGTACGAGACAAAACGCGTGTTTGGTTATTTAAAAGGGGCAGTAGCAATTCTAAGTATTTTTGTGCAGGAGTATGCATATAGCTATTCAGATCGCAATGTTGCAAGGTTGATGCAAGGTTAGAAATAATATTAGCAGCAGCATGCAAAGCAAGTCATATTATTTTTGCTAATAGAGATGGGCCTTTGAACTTCTCGATCACGAACGGTCTCTTTGGTATGGGCTGCTTTTGGTTACAGAGCTTGAGCTTGATATCCGCCCTGACTAGGTAATGATCAGATCCAACGCCTGCTCCTCTGTAGACCCTCGCGTTTCACATTGATGACCTCCACTTTTGGCTGATGCATATGAAGTCGATCTCATTGAAATTTTGCCCGTCTGGTGATCGTCAAGTCTTCTTGTGGATTTGCCGGTGTTGAAAGTACATGTTCCCGATGCACAACCCGTTATGTTTGCAGAAGACTACATATAAAATATCTACCAAAATAAATGTTGGTAACTGCAGCTTGACTAAAAGTAATGACTAAAAGTTGACAAAAATGCAATGACGTTTCGTCGACTAAAACTAGACTAAAATTATGAAAGACTCAAATGACTGAAATGTGACTAATACTATTAAGCATTTTCGTCTCAAGATAAAGACTAAGACTAAATCAAAAATGCCTGTCAAAATTAACACTGACTGAAAACACCTGGGTCAATCAACTTGAGGCGACAAAGAAGAAGGAATATGAATCATTTTGGGTTAAATTAAAGCTTTGAGATGGCACTAAAGGATTTAATCATAAATACACTAATATATAAATACACTAAAATATATATACTATACTAATATATAAATACACTAAAATCATTCTTAACTCTGGTTTATATCAAGCTTTAATCAAATAAACTTTTGCTACAAGATGTATTGTTCAATGGTGTTGCAGTATTATATATGATTATATACGATTTACAACATGTTAAATAATATACGGAAATAATATACATGTTTTGGAAAACTATAACAAAATAATTTTGTTAGTGTCAACAATTTTATGTGACAAATTATGAGATTTGGTTCTTGAATTTAAGCTATAGTGTACATTTTTAAATGCAACAGATTTGGAAAGAAAACAAGGTTTAATAATTACAACTACAGCCATAGTATAATTATAGTAAACATGTATAAAAATATACAACAAAACAAACGCTTCGTTATTGGATATAAACATTGTACATTTTAGTTGACGTTGATTCGGAAAGAAAAAAAAATGCTTTAATATTTAAAACAACAGTCAGGATAAAAAATATTTAATATACATAAACAAATGCAAACTTTAACAAAACAATGGACTAAGGTACAATCGCACCAGAAAGAATGGTGCCTAATATAAAGAGACAATAGGAGAAATAGAACATGTCCAGTATTAAATAACTTTAAATAATTAAATAATTGTATAATAATTATTTTAGCCCTAAATATTTGTCTGGCACTGGGCAAAAAGTTTATTTATTTATTTATTTATTATTATTATTATTATTATTATTATTATTATTATTATTTAAAGCTTCCATTAAGCTCAGAACAAATATATATATATATATATATATATAATGGTGACCAAACAGTATGGGACTGAATCAATGACATGCTGAAACTAAACACATAATCACTTTAAAAGCAGTGTTGAGCCGAGAGCCCATGGGGAGGCCAGCCATGGGGGACCCTATATGCCATGCAAAATCTATTGGAAAATGAGTCAGGGTGGGCTTTTAACACAGCTTGTCTAATGAAAAGGTCCCCATGAAATGGGAAGAATGGGTCTGTGCGCTCGATATTGACATGCCCCATGGTGCTCTCTGAAGCTCAGGCTTTCGCTATCAATCAAAGTGGAGTGGAAACCCGTAATGTTCCCTCGATGTGACTTTGGAAATTCTGTGTACATCCAAATGTCCGTGGCTAGAATCCATTTAATGGAAAACAGGGGGTCGGATGGCAGATAAAACATATTACTGGAAATTTGAGCAAGTCAAAAGTTTTAAAATGAAATTTCATTAATGAAATAGCATGTAAATGTACTTAATGTAAACCATCTTGCATCCATTTTCTAAATGACACGGAAAGGAAATACAATCAGTTCACTAATAAAATTGATACGACTGTCAAATGTTAATGGGAACAGTGTGATCATACACTATATACCAATCTGAGATTACAGATTTGCCCTCTTTATTTCATTATTTCACTTGAGGCTTTAGGTTCTAAACTCTCTTTCTTAGACTACAAAACCAGAATCCTGTCATATTATCATGTGTTTAAATTATGCAAAACAAAGTAGTAGCTTCAAATTTAACATAGAAGAATGACCTCTAACCCAAACCATGTCAGTTTTTTTAGCTGGTCCAGATTTCTCTGATGTGCAGATACAGTATTTATTTATTATTTATTCATTTAATTTAGTTTTTTTTAGTTTTTTGTTAAAGCACCATAATGATTACATAAGTTAAGATGTATTGTGTACAATAATACACATAATGCCACATGTACCGTTTAATGTCTTAACTCTAGTAAAATAACTCTCTTATGCTCAGAACCAGATGAGTCCTCTGCTCAGTCTGACGTGCATTGCAGCCTGGAATTAAACCACACCTTGCTGGTTTCATCTGGCCAGAGGAGATTTGTCCCCCCCAACTGAGCCTGGTTTTGTTCCCAATGATTTTTTGTTTCACCATTTCTGTCACCGATGGAGTTTTGGTTCCTTACTACTGTCGCCTTTGGCTTGCTTAGTTGGGGACACAATTTCTGGCACAGACACTATTAAAAGAGAGATATATTTGTGGAAACTCTTATACATTTCATTCTTAGGATTATTTGATTAATATAATGTTCAAAAGAACACATTTATTTGAAATAGAAATCTTCTGTAACTTTATATGTCTGTACTGTAATTTTTGATAAATTTTATGTGTCCTTGCTGATTAAAAGTATTCAACTCTTTAAAATTAAATCTCACTGACCTGATATGCTCTCTACTGGAAAATATATGTACGTGATTTCATTCCTAACATATTTATTTACATATGTAACTAGTCTCAAATTCATGCCATACTGGTCTTATCATGAAGCGAGTTGAATGCTGATTTCTTAATAAGTAAGAGGTTGAGTATTCTCAGTGGGATGAAATAATAATTCAACCCAAAGGTGCTTGTGTGTCGCTATAGCTTCAATACGCTGACCTTCCTTTATTCAGAATTACGCTTCTCTAAAAATTCAGTATGCAGATTTTTATGATTCTCTAAAAAGAGTCTGCTGGGATTATCATTATCATTCTTAAGTTTCCTACAAGCCTGGATGTACGGCTAATGCCTGGGATTGCTCTCTCCCTGACGGGATCAGAACGCAGCAGGGGAGTCAAACGGACCTCACTCAGTGTATGTTTAAATCATCCTCTTCAACGTGCTGAATGATGTTACTGGATCAAGTTAAGCAGAGTTCATATTAGCGATCCCTCTTATTTAGTGAAACTTATTAACTTTTTGCATATTCTTCAAGGGGTAGGTAAACTTATGAGCACAACTCGTAAAGCCGATTTATGTTTCTGCCGGTGGGTGCCCAACCTCCGTAACACCTCCCCCCACCCCTTTATTATTATTTTTTTTTTTTTAATTTTTTTTTTAAACCACAAATACACTATCAACAAAATATAACTGGTTGAGCAAATTACAGGTGCATCTCAATAAATTAGAATGTTGTGGAAAAGTTCATTTATTTCAGTAATTCAACTCAAATTGTGAAACTCGTGTATTAAATAAATTCATTGCACACAGACTGAAGTAGTTTAAGTCTTTGATTCTTTAATTGTGATGATTTTGGCTCACATTTAACAAAAACCCACCAATTCACTATCTCAACAAATTAGAATATGGTGACATGCCAATCAGCTCAAAACACATGCAAAGGTTTCCTGAGCCTTCAAAATGGTCTCTCAGTTTGGTTCACTAGGCTATACAATCATGGGGAAGACTGCTGACCTGACAGTTGTCCAGAAGACAATCATTGACACCCTTCACAAGGAGGGTAAGCCACAAACATTAAACCAAGGTCCTAGAGTCTGGAGGAAGGGTGGAGAAGCTCATAGCCCAAGTTGCTTGAAGTCCAGTGTTAAGTTTCCACAGTCTGTGATGATTTGGGGTGCAATGTAATCTGCTGGTGTTGGTCTATTGTGTTTTTTGAAAACCAACGTCACTGCACCTGTTTACCAAGACATTTTGGAGCACTTCATGCTTCCTTCTGCTGACCAGCTTTTTGAAGATGCTGATTTCATTTTCCAGCAGGATTTGGCACCTGCCCACACTGCCAAAAGCACCAAAAGTTGGTTAAATGACCATGGTGTTGGTGTGCTTGACTGGCCAGCAAACTCACCAGACCTGAACCCCATAGAGAATCTGAAAATGAGAAACAAGAGACCAAAAAATGCAGATGAGCTGAAGGCCACTGTCAAAGAAACCTGGGCTTCCATACCACCTCAGCAGTGCCACAAACTGATCACCTCCATGCCACGCCAAATTGAGGCAGTAATTAAAGCAAAAGGAGCCCCTAACAAATATTGAGTACATGTACAGTAAATGAACATACTTTCCAGAAGGCCAACAATTCACTAAAAATGTTTTTTTTTATTGGTCTTATGAAGTATTCTAATTTGTTGAGATCACAGTTAAAAGAACAAAATACTTAAGCTACTTCAGTCTGTGTGCATTTAATTGATTTAATACACAAGTTTCAAAATTTCAGTTGAATTACTGAAATAAATGAACTTTTCCACGACATTCTAATTTATTGAGATGAACCTGTATATAGGCCCATTACTCATAACTAGGCCTATACTTGGTGTTTGTTTTTCCAAGTCTTTTTTTTTTCTCTGTGCGAAGGTGCGCTTGATGAAGAATTCAGTTCGCAAACAAAATCACAGACTGAAAAATACATTACCAAGAGTCAAGTAGTCAGACATTCGACAGTCATAAATACTGATATATTAACACAGAGGGAAAATGTCTTTGGAAAATGGAAAATGTCACAGGGAAAATGCAAATGGGGTAAATAATGTTTTGTGTTTTGATTAAAATAAAGTTAACATTGGGTGACTGCATAACACGTTGTTTATTACTTATCAGAGCTGTTGAAGCCAGAGATTTACACTAAATAAAAACAAATAATCCACACATAATACAAAAATCAACAGATGCAGTATTCAATGAAGCCCGTATGCATTCATGTTTACTCTAACTGTATAGAGAGTTTCGTTGAAGAAATTAACAAATCTCCTGCTCATTTTTACGACTTTGATGCATAGCCTACTGCCACATGTAGAACTCCATGCGATCACCTAAATATGAGCTACTGCTAATGAAAACTGCAGTTTTATCCAGGTCAAGTTCCCTGAAGGGGAACGTCTCAGGTTACGTATGTAACAATGGTTCCCGTTAGAGATCCAGTGTGCCGCCCGCGGTACACTGCATACTTTGAGGGTTAACTTTGTGAAACACACACGCAAAAAAAAAAAGGTAAATGTGTCATATACCTTTGGAAAGCTCAGACATTTTAAGATACAATCAACACAGCAGGTACAATCAGTGTCTTTGTCAGACCAACAACAACCAAATAAACAATAACAAAACTGAAGGAACTCACCTATGAAGCCTCTTGTTTGTCCACTAGTTCATTACATTCCAACAAAAATGGTGTAGTTACACTGTAAAGGGTTCAGACTATCCAATTCAGTGAAATATTTAGTCCATAACACATGTATATGTTGATAAACACCCACAGAATGTAGTAGTATAATTTCATATTAGCCGACGGAGCGCTCAAATACTCGGCGCATTCTGAAGTATAGCTTGTTTTTGCATGTAAACAAAACTGGACCATTGAAGTCAAAATGGCCGCTGACCTCTGCCCTTTTGACTGAGACCTTATTTGAGCCAATAGCTGAATCTATGAGGTTTACAGGCAGCGATAGCCAACTAGCATCCAGGATGAAGGATGAGGCAGCCTCTCTTTGATCGACAGTAGACCGATCCAATTGCATCAGAGTTTGTAAATGACTGTCATTTCTGATAGCCAATGAACTTCTGAACAGAATAATATGCAGTTTTAGTGGTTTAACATATCGTGCGCAGAAGTCCGTGTGCAAAGGATAATGGAGACGGGTGCGTCCGTAATGAGCGCTGTATGAGAGATAACGGGGAAAAGGTGGTTATAGGTAAAAAAAAAACTATCAAAGAGAACGCGAAATACAAACATTTTGTTCTAAGAAGTTGTTAAACAATGTATAACAATAAAATTGACCGGACAATAAAAGTGTTTTTTGACGGAGCGAGCGATATTTAATCCATTGAAGCAGATGAGAGGAGATGGTTTTAGATAGAGGACAGGTCACACTCAAAAAGTAAGTGTTTATTATATTATATAATTATATTTATATATATTTTACATATAATTATGTATATTATACATTTTACTGTATATATTGAGGTATGTGTTTGTGGTGTTCTTGCTAACTTCTGTCGTGTGTGTGTGTGTGTGTCAAATCAAATCAAATAGTGAGTGGGTCGACAGAAGGAAAAAAATTAAACCAAACAATATTTTAAACTTTTTTCATCAATAATCAAAGCTAGTGTGTTGGTTTAATTAAAATGTATAATTTAAAATTATAGCCTATTATATATTTTAGAATATTACATAATTCATCAATGCCCATTTGTCATGTATAATACACCAACCAACCATGATCTGGCACAAGTTCAAATTTCATTGGACAATAATGTGAAGTAGAGCGGTCATTTTACGTTCTTATTCATAAATCGGTTGAAAATGACATGGGGCAGACACGCTTATTTGTGGAGTGATCTGGATCTGCGGTTTGTCTCATTTTATAAATCAAATTACATCGCTGAGAAAATGGATGCTAAATGACTACAAAAGGACTGCACAAATCCGTGCAGTTTCAAAAGTTGCAATAATGGTAATCAGTATTCCATTCACTTATATTTATGTATGATAGGCTACACCCTTTACTATTTCATGAAACTATAACTATGTAATGAATCAGCTCATGAGGAAATATGAATAATTAACCATAACTATTTATAATTAATTATTCATATTTTAGATCCGCTGTAGATATTTAGCTGACCTCTCAGGGTCAACTGTCTTGTCAATTCTAAGAACGTTAGTTTCCTGGTTAAGGGAAATAACTTTCTTACTGTACAATTCTACAAAAGCTTGTAGCATAAATCTGCATGATTAAGTGACTCCAGTTATGAGCAAACAATGAACAACGTCAAGTGTGATACAAGTAAGGTTTTATTAACTACATAAACACTTAAACTAGTCTAACAGACTACATAAACACATAAACTGGTCTAACATACACATACACACACACA
>NW_015506982.1:13850-16014 GCF_001515645.1 Sinocyclocheilus grahami
TGCAATGTTGAATGGTAATTAATGTATATAAAACATAATTAAATTCAAATAATACAAACAAATAAAGCATTCTCAAAATATTGCCATAAGAGTTATACATTTAGTTTTTCTGGCAAGTTATTTCTCTCTGAGCTGGTGGATAAGGTCACTTCTTTTGCCCCAGTGTTCTGTTCTTGTGGTTCTTCAGCACTGACACAAATTCTCGCTGAGATGAGCTGACTGCAGTGCACACGATGTCACAGTGGATCACACAAGAACCAGAATTACATTACAGCTTATTTCAAGGCCAAAGAGTTCCCCCTTGATTCCTTCATCTTGGTTTGATGCTGTAGGGCAAGAGCACAAGTCAATACTGCAAAGTTTGCACATCTGCTACATTGGAATGGTCACTAAAGAAGATATCCAGCTTTGACTGCTATGTAGCCTTAGGCTGCAGACAATGCAATAAAACGTGCTGTCAGGGGAGCAAGGATATATACAGTACTGGTTTGACATAACACTTAAAAGAGTACTTGCCTTATTGGCTTAAGTACCCGGAAATACAATTAGGACGATCTAGAGGTCAAGAAGTGTTTAATGATAATTTGGGTGTCAGTGAGCACTTAACCTTTTGCCGTCTTTTATGCAAAATGTAAACCGTACAAATTCACATGTTGTAATGCAGTTAAGTGATGATAGCTAACTAAACAGCTATGTTATAATTGCAATTAATCTAAACAGTCTTTTCTCATGGATTCACTTTTTGATGCAATCATTTGAGGCATTTCACGCGAGATGTCATGTGATTAAACAAAGCCGCAATATTTTTTTTTTCATGACTTATGAACATAAGTACACACATAAACATACATAATACAGATATAATAAAAGTTAATGAAAATAACCTATAATGATTTTTTTTAAGGGTAAGGAAAATGCATAAAATAAAATAAAATAAAATATAATAAAAATATAAATAATCTGAAATAGTGAAAAAACAAGAACATCAGTGAAATAAGACAACATAAATAAAATAACCAGCTTTGGGGGCTCAAGCCCCTGCCCTTTTTCAAAATTATTCAAAAGTGCCCCTCTCAGACAAACAGCAATGATATTGTGGTCAATAAAACACAATGCATTTTATTTATAATTAACATGACAATGCATACAAAACAGTAACTAATCGTTTACAAGTCGGAAAATTCCTGTTTATTTTTACATATCTGTCGATCTGAGGCGTTGCTATTGGTTGCTTGTGTTTTGCTTGACTGACTGATATTCCACAGTCTGTTCGGAAACCTAGACTCTCAAGCTATATATGGTTCTTTCAGTGAGTGGGTCGACAGAAGGAAAAAAATTAAACCAAACAATATTTTAAACTTTTTTCATCAATAATCAAAGCTAGTGTGTTGGTTTAATTAAAATGTATAATTTAAAATTATAGCCTATTATATATTTTAGAATATTACATAATTCATCAATGCCCATTTGTCATGTATAATACACCAACCAACCATGATCTGGCACAAGTTCAAATTTCATTGGACAATAATGTGAAGTAGAGCGGTCATTTTACGTTCTTATTCATAAATCGGTTGAAAATGACATTGGGGCAGACACGCTTATTTGTGGAGTGATCTGGATCTGCGGTTTGTCTCATTTTATAAATCAAATTACATCGCTGAGAAAATGGATGCTAAATGACTACAAAAGGACTGCACAAATCCGTGCAGTTTCAAAAGTTGCAATAATGGTAATCAGTATTCCATTCACTTATATTTATGTATGATAGGCTACACCCTTTACTATTTCATGAAACTATAACTATGTAATGAATCAGCTCATGAGGAAATATGAATAATTAACCATAACTATTTATAATTAATTATTCATATTTTAGATCCGCTGTAGATATTTAGCTGACCTCTCAGGGTCAACTGTCTTGTCAATTCTAAGAACGTTAGTTTCCTGGTTAAGGGAAATAACTTTCTTACTGTACAATTCTACAAAAGCTTGTAGCATAAATCTGCATGATTAAGTGACTCCAGTTATAAGCAAACAATGAACCACGTCAAGTGTGATACAAGTAAGGTTTTATTAACTACATAAACACTTAAACTAGTCTAACAGACTACATAAACACATAAACTGGTCTAACATACACATACACACACACACACACACA
>NW_015506982.1:16529-18048 GCF_001515645.1 Sinocyclocheilus grahami
ATTTTCCCTGCTTTGCATTCTTTTGGCCAATAAACCCAGTGATATCAGCGTTGGTTGCCATGCAACCAGGTGCCTGTTCGGCTTCCTGGGGTGTTACGCATTTCGGGGGGAAGGGTTCATGGGTCCTCATATGGCATGTTAACTGAGGGGGGTTACAGAGTATTTGTTAAATATAAAAACAAAATATATATTGTGTGTTTGATTGGTCCAGACGCTACAACTATCATAGTTAATTAAGCCCAAGTGCCACCTACAGGCCTATTATGTGAAAAAGTGAAAAGTGACGTGACATGTGGACAAGTATGGTGACCCATACTCGGAATTAGTGCTCTGCATTTATCCCATCCAAAGTGCACACACACAGCAGTGAACACACACACCGTGAACAAACACCCGGAGCAGTGGGCAGCCATTTTTGCTGCAGCGCCCGGGGAGCAGTTGGGGGTTCGGTGCCTTGCTCAAGGGCACCTCAGTCGTGGTATTGCAGGTGGGAGAGAGCACTGTACATTCACTCCCCCCACCTACAATCCCTGCTGATACGAGACTCGAAACCGCAACCTTAGGGTTACGAGTCTTACTCTCTAACCATTAGGCCCCGAGTTCCCCATGTGAAGTGCAGGCTGGTGAAATGGTGACATGAAATGACTTTATTATATTACCATTTTTTTTGATAATTATGCAGCATTATGAATGTGTCTTATGCTCATCAAGCCTGCATTTATTTGATCAAAAACACAGAAAAAACCCTGTAATATTGTGAAATATCATTTAAATTTAAAATAATGTTTTTTTTAAAATATGCTTCAAAATAACATTAATTTTATTATTTATTTTAGTCATTTAGCAGACACTTTTATCCAAAGCGACTTACAAATGAGGAAAACAGAAGCAATCAATTGTAGTATTAAAACAACTAAAAGCAGATCCAAAACTAAAAGCTAAAACTTTATAAATACTACCTATACACATTTTAAAAATAAAGAGATTAAATAAAAATGACAAATGCATACAACAAAATTTCAAAACTTAACATTTAAATGAAAAACAAAAAATAAAGCTAAAAACAATTCAAAATATTAAAGAACAAAAGGTATAAGAGCATAATAATGATTCTAACATAACACTAAGCCAAACACCAAAAAAACAACTACATATATGTGTATGTACAACCACACACACATACATATATACTGTATATGTACATACACATTTATAAATGCAATATATATATATATTATTTCATTTCCATTTCGTTTGTTGAAGTATTAAAATAAATATATTAAAATAACTCAAATTAAATAAAAAAAAAACTTAATAAAATACATATACAGACATAATAAATTCAGACAATGTAACTAAAATTAAAATGAATAACAAATACAAATAATACAAATCAAATGACAGTAGTTTATCAGTAATCCTAAAAAATAACTGCCAAACTTACATGCTAAAAAACAACAACTTACTTACACATAGTAAGAAATGGTTATTAAAACTGAAACAGAAGTGAAACAAGTAG
>NW_015506982.1:18174-24520 GCF_001515645.1 Sinocyclocheilus grahami
TGATTCTAACATAACACTAAGCCAAACACCAAAAAAACAACTACATATATGTGTATGTACAACCACACACACATACATATATACTGTATATGTACATACACATTTATAAATGCAATATATATATATATTATTTCATTTCCATTTCGTTTGTTGAAGTATTAAAATAAATATATTAAAATAACTCAAATTAAATAAAAAAAAAACTTAATAAAATACATATACAGACATAATAAATTCAGACAATGTAACTAAAATTAAAATGAATAACAAATACAAATAATACAAATCAATCCTAAAAAATAACACTTCCAAACACACATGCTAAAAAACAACAACTTACTTACACATAGTAAGAAATGGTTATAAAAACTGAAACAGAAGTGAAACAAGTAGGAAAGAGGAAAAATAAAAAGCGATACTTATCCATTGCCGGTGTCCCTGCCCGGTGGAGTTGCACAGTAGAGTCGATGGTCTTTACACTCTTCGTTCTTCACACGAGGAGGCCTTCACGCGACTGCTGTCACGGTAAACTAAGCTTTTTTTATACCCGTCTAACCAAATACTAAATAAATTCAGCTGGACACACTTTCCTTATTTTCTCCACAACAAATGGCCAAGCAAGCGCAGACACTGACAAGATACGCGATACAGAACGAGACCAAACGCGATATCAGCATGTCTCCACACAGTAAACAAAACAAGCGTATCCTAGCAATGACAACTGCACTAAGCACTAATAACACATTTATTTCTGATGCAAAGCTGATTATTCAGCATCATTAGCCTACTCCAGTCTGCAGTGCATGATCCTTCAGAACTTCTAATATGCTGATTTATTATCAATGTTTGAAACAGTTGTGCTGCTTATTTTTTTTTTTTTTTTTTTTTTTTTTTTTTTGGAACCAGTGATACTTTTTTGTTAAGTTAACAAACTTATTTCTTTTAACAAACAGCATTTGTTCAAAATAGAGATGTTTTCTAACAATATAAATCTTTACTGTCACTGTCTCTATTAATTAAAAAAAAAAAAATTGCTGAATAAAAACGTCTCGGGTTACTTATGTAACCATGGTTCCCTGAGGGGAACGAGACACTGCGTCATCTAGGGGTCGCTATGGGGAACGCCTCGTCGTGACCCTTGTCTGAAGCCTACATTGAAAAAACACCAACTTGTTTGGCCGGCGACAGCCATGACGTCACTACCGTCGCGACTAGTACAAAATAGGCGCCGGTAACGCACATCATCACTTCTTCGTCTGAAGCTTGTGTCCGCAGCATGGCACAAAAAAGCTAGAGGACGCAGTGTCTCGTTTCCCTCAGGGAACCATGGTTACATAAGTAACCCGAGACGTTCCCTTTCGTGGAACTTCGAACTGCGTCCTCTAGGGGTCGCTATGGGGAACGGTATACCCACGCCGCCATGCTGAGGGGAGTGCAAGCCAGAACCATGGCGAGCCACTAAGTACAAACTACACCATATCGCTATGGGAGTTGCCCCTGTCCTGGACTTGACGGCTGTCAGTGACATTACTGCCTACGGCCAGAAGCCTAGGCTGCTAAGGGACACTACTAGAGCCTCACAGTGTGAGGTCCCACTGGGACAAAAAAAGTATCACGTTTCCAACATTGATAATAAATCAACATTGCATAAAATTTATTTTAAAGTATATAAAAATGTTGATCAAATAAATGCAGGCTTGATGGCCATAAGTGACTTGCAAAAATATAAAATAGTAATGTATCCAAACTTTTGACCATTAATTGTTTTCGTTTTTTTTAATTGCCCCTATTTTACATTTAAGCCCCTGCCCCTGAGGAACTCTCTGCACGTCCCTGTGCCAGACAGAAAAAAAAATCAGTAATAATAAAATAACATTATGTTCCAGCTGTGAACAAGTCCTGCACTGCTACAAAGATATAGCTTGAATGTTGTAGTGCAAAATCTAGTCAGAGTTTAAGCTCATCCAAACACTGAATTATGAAACATGCAAAACCCCAATAGGGTCTGGCTGGAGACATGCACTTGAACTCTCAGACACCTGCGTTTCCGCAAGTGACCTCACAATCTATTTTTTTTATTTATTAGATTGATTTTTAATTGAATCTCTCAACAGTTTACGAAAGAAGCCAGGTGGTGAAGACAAGAAAAAAGAAACAAAATTACAATGTCACTTTGCCACCTGCACTCCGCTACCTGCAATGTCACTTGCAAATCGTGCCGGTTGCCAATGGAAACAAGACACTGCGGTGGTTAAACGATTAAAACTAATTTAGTACCATAATGTACAGGGTCCTGCAAGTCACCTGTAGGAGAAAAAAAAACAAAACAAGACCCGCAAATCCGTGGCCACAGAACAGCAGAATATGAATACAATGTGCAAAGTCTCTCGTTAAGCATTTTCCTCCCGTAGAAAACCATAAACACTTAATATGGATTAATGTATTAAGATGTTCAAATATCAAATTTGATATACTGTTTAATAACATATTTGGGTAACACTTTACTTGAAGGGGTGTGCATAAGACTGACATGACACCTTCATAATCATGACATGACGCATGTCATGAATATGAAGGAGGTTGTATGCATGTTTATGACAACTGTCATTAAGTGTCATTCGCTCAGTTATGTCATTTTTAATGCAAATATGACATTATTTGACCTAACCCTACCCCTACCCTTACCCCTAACCACAGCCCATAACAAAGACATCTCAAACAATGTCATCTTTGCATAAAAAATTACATAACTGAGCGAATGACACTTAATGACAGTTGTCATAAACATGCATAAAAAAACCTTTATATTCATGACATGTGTCATGCCATGATTATGTAGGTGTCATGTCAGTCTTATGCACACCCCTTCAAGTAAAGTGTAACCCATATTTGCTTATGAAATGAGCATTACATGTGGAAATCTCTCAAAAACCTTTTTACTGCATTTTTTAACAAAGTGAAAATACTTTGGAAATAAGAGACTCGTAGAGCAGTGTAAACTGTGTCACTGATTATAACGGGAGTTTTGGTGAAAATGCAGAAATTAAATCACTGATAGACTCATGGTGCTCCGGCAATTATAAAAGAGAATAATTTTGATCACTTTCTGTATATAAAGGAATCACAATATAGAGAACAGATGGTTTTCACGCTAACACGAAGAGTGTGAAGTTGATCATTTAGTCACTGGCTTGATTCACTAATGCATAAACAGCAGTAAACCACGTCTGTACATGAGCCCTTACATGTTACACAGATCAGAGGTCATTTTGCTAATTAAATGCACTTTCAGATTTTATATAGTTTCTTGTGATTAGTTTATAAAGTTTGCAAAGTTTTTTTTTTTTGCACCACTTTCTTACCTGACAGCAGTATCTCTGTTGTGACAGACAGAGAGACAGACATGAGTTGTTCAGAGCACTCCACTTTGATTACATATGACAATGACACACATTAAGAGGCTTAATAGTCTGTCCCATTTTAGTCATTTGAGTCTTTCATAGTTTTAGTCTAGATTTAGTCGACGAAAAGTCATTGCGTTTTTGTCAACTTTTAGTCATTACTTTTAGTCAAATTGCAATTACCAACATTTACTTTGGTAGCTATTTTATATGTAGTCTTCAAACAAAAATATTCATTAATTATTGTCTCTTTAGACCAAATCAATTAAGCTTATGAGAAAGTTGAATCAAGGATTGAATTTGGAAAAACTTGAATAAATGATGACAATTTTTATTTTTGGGTGAACTATCCTTTTAACAGTAGTGAAAAGGGAGTAACTTATAAAAATTATAGTTGTTCATATATAAAATATATATAATTTATAAATTTAAAAAAAAGAAGCAGAATAACGGAGAAAATGGAGAAAAACTAACTTGGAAGTTTTTAGAATTGCGTGGAAAAACAGTATGTCCAGCTATAGACAGGCTCTAAAAGCTGCCAGGGCCGAGCATATCCACAAACTCATAGAAAATAACCAAAACAATCCTAGGTTTTTATTTAGCACAGTGGCTAGATTAACAAATAACCAGACGCCACCCGATCTAAATATTCCCTCACAGTTTAATAGTAATTTAATAGTAAGTGAATTTCTTCACTGATAAAATAGATAACATCAGAAATACAATAACAAATGTAGATTCTACAGCGTATAATACTTTAGCTTCATTCATCGCACCAAAAGATAAACTGCAGTGCTTTACAGCTATAGGACAGGAAGAGCTAAATAAACTTAAAACTGCATCTAAACCAACAACATGCCTGTTAGATCCTGTACCCACTAAATTACTGAAAGAGTTGTTACCTGTAGCAGAAGAACCACTTCTCAATATTATTAACTCGTCGTTATCTTTAGGTCACGTCCTGTATTGTTAAAAGCGCTATATAAATAAAGGTGACTTGACTTGACTTGACAAGACCAGGCACTTTTCATCTTTTATATAAGCCTGATGACGTCTATGTGAAACAGTACACCTGAAAGTGCTTGTTATCCAGCACGGAACGGCCTAAAACACAAGACATTTATTTATTCTAATGTCGATCCCTTTCTCAGTTATTTTGTCATGCTGCCAGACTGATGTCTACTTTCCTATTTCACTTTCAGCCTGACAGCACCCAATGGCTCAAATGACTTGTCCACTTCTAGACATATTCAAACCTTGATTACACCTACTTGGAGCTGAATCAAATCCTAGTATCAGTATACTAGTTGTCTGTGCCCACCATGGCATTGCAAAGACCAATGATACTAATGAGGTCCAAGCTCCGGCCTACTGGCAGTCTGACCTCTTAATATGGATGAAAATGTGTGGCGGCAGAGAAAGGATTGCTGATTCTTGGGTAAATCAGAAGTAATGGGACCTACTGCGTCTACACCCACAGTTCTCAACTTATTAACTGTATCTGAAATAAACAAGCAACAAGTAAAGGAAAAACAAAGAAACTGCAATAGAAACCAGACTGCCTGCTGTTAGAATCATACAGTATCTAGTATCTGCAACTTTAAAGGCTTCAAGAAGTCAATGAGCGTCTTGACATGTCGAGAACTCTGTGTGCAACATTAAAAACCAAACCTAAAAGATGTATTTGAAAAATCAATGAGCACAATTCACAGAGAAAAGTTTGAAGTATTCATAAAGTTTGCTTGAGTACACTAAATAAATAAGGTAAGTTCACAAATACTGTACAAAGTCAAGCCAGAACAGCTTTCGATCCTCTTTATATCATGTTGACTAGCATAGTTAGCAATTAATACCAAAACACAAAGCTAACAAGTCCATGTAGAAAAACAGTGGTAACGCTTTAGATTACAACCCGCAATGTACTGCGTAAGTAAACAGAATTTACAGTGTACATTTTTTGTAATTACAGTGTACCTATTCAGTACCTCAGTGTAGTTATAAGGGAACAATATGCGAAGTTTGGGGAATAAAGGAGTAATAATCTGTAAAATTACAAATTATTTATACTGTAAGTATTTTGAAACTAAGGGGTACTTATTCTAATATTATGTGGTATGACCTAACAACAATCTTATATTTGCAAGTGATTTAGCAAAAACATACACCGTATACTTTTTTTAGAGCTTACACATATAAAACACGCTGGTAATTGTTTCAATCCAAACACTCGGTTGAGACTGTTGGGTTAGGAAGCTGGCGCAATTTGGGTTGATATCAGTAATAAGAAACCCATCGTTGCTGGGTTATGAATGTGGAGGACGTGAATGAGAGCATGCAGCAAGTCACGTGAGTTCAAACGTGAACGGTTCTGTGTGCAACAAAATCCATGATTGCGGTGCTTAAGACGGGAACATGTGTGGAAAATAAGAGAAAACGAATTGAAGCGAAGACGAGGGACAACTTTGAAACTGTCTGGAGTGTGTTCCTTTAAAATTGTAGCAGTGAATGTGATGAGTGCGAACTGGAAACAGCTGGAATGGTGCATGAGACAAGTCTATCCATGTTTGCGGCACTCATGACAGGAATATGTGTAGAAAATACAAGAAAACTAATCGAAACGAAGAGGAGAGAGATTTTTGAAACTGACTGGAATGTGTTCTTTTAAAACTGGAGGGTTTTGTCCGAGTATGTTCTCACAACATTGAGCAGCGACTGATGAGCGGTAAAACTGGGAACTGAACTAACGTTAGTCAAAATGGTGCCCGAGGACGTGGATCAAAACGGTAAAATCAAAGATGGTAAAATCCTGTCAATTAGCTATAATACACAGTTTAAATCTTGACTTTCAGTGTTTATTACTGTGTGTTTATTGGTGTGATGGTTTGGCCATAATAGTTTAACTTTGTCAGTGGGTGAAACACATGAACAAATTGAACAAAATCTAT
>NW_015506982.1:26647-39364 GCF_001515645.1 Sinocyclocheilus grahami
TTTTAAAACTGGAGGGTTTTGTCCGAGTATGTTCTCACAACATTGAGCAGCGACTGATGAGCGGTAAAACTGGGAACTGAACTAACGTTAGTCAAAATGGTGCCCGAGGACGTGGATCAAAACGGTAAAATCAAAGATGGTAAAATCCTGTCAATTAGCTATAATACACAGTTTAAATCTTGACTTTCAGTGTTTATTACTGTGTGTTTATTGGTGTGATGGTTTGGCCATAATAGTTTAACTTTGTCAGTGGGTGAAACACATGAACAAATTGAACAAAATCTATTTAACGTAAGCTTAAACAAGCTTAAACAAGCTTTTCAAAATAATTTGGTTTAACTATATTAAGCTGTATAAGTATGGAGTTGCTTTGCTTTTTTTGAACAGGTGTAATACATTTTAATATTTTATTAGGCTATCTGTTGCCTGTGTTGTTAATGTTGTCATATTGTGTGTGATTTTAATTTTAAAACCAATTGTGGGTTAATTTAACCCAGCAGTAGGCCTATAGAAAATTGCAAACAATATTTGAATTAAATAAAACAGTCCACCATGTTTATTGATACATTACCTGATATATAATGTATGTATGACCTACTGTATAAACAATCATATCAGTGCAATTTGTTGTAGCCACTTACCCTGTAACTACATGGAACAAGGGGGCAACAAAGCACCACTTTAATTTACAGCCCACAAATGTTGTATTTACCCTGTAAATACATGGAACAAATTGGACTTAAACACAGAACAAGTGTGTATTTGCATAGCAATTACAGAGAAAAATATTGCACTAGTTTTAATTTAATTGTTACATAAAGTAAACCCTCTACATTTTTTTGATATAAAAACACCACATTATACATCCACTGAAATACAAATGTTGTATCATGTATTTTTTCTGCGAACAGCTGGAAAGAGGTAAGCTTGTTTTAAGCTGCATTGAACCTTGATGGTATATCATGCAAAGTTATTTGATGATTGTGGTGTTGAGAAGTTGTGAAGTTGCTGAAATCGACGGATAAGCTTTCATAAGGTTAGTAGACTTGTGAATTATAAATCAAAGCAGAAACTCATTTCACTAGATGTCCAGTTTTGTTGTTCAGTAATCTCCATCATATCCATCCTTTAATAATAGAATGTGTACCCCATGCTTAAAAAATACCTATACGCCTATAATAAAATACCAATATAAAATTATAAAAAGTATATATTGTCTTTCTAAATCATTCACAAACATAAGATTGTTGTTTAGGCTATACATACCACACAATATTAGAATAAGCACCTCTTAGTTTCAAAATACTTACAGTATAAATGATTTGTAATTTTACAGGTTGTTAGCCCTTTATTCCCCAATTTTCGCATTTTATTCCCATATACCTACACTATAATTACAAAACAAGTTATGCCGTAACTTCAGTTTACTTATGCAGTTCTTTGCAGGTTGCAGGTTGCATATCTGGTTGTTACCCCCTTATTACAACGTAAGACATTGTTCTCTTATACCTATATATGCACGTTCTTTATAGGTATACTATAATTACAGAAAAGTACACCGCAAATTCAGTATACTTACGTAGTTCTTTGCGGGTTGTAATCTAAAGCGTTGCCAAAACTGCACCTGAAGATTAATAATATAATTATTATATTCATATGTGTTATATGTGCAGCAGCAGTATTTCTTACATGCTTACAGCAGCATGTTGTGGATGTATTGGCAGTAGTAGAAACTGGCAAATAACTTTACATAACAATTTTAAAGTAGAAAGACTGAAATGGTATTATCTTACACCATACTCCAAAATTATTTTTAATAATCATTTTATTTACAACTTTGAAAGAAAATCAAATTGCTATAGCTTTTCTATTTTGACTCATCTTCTGAAATTGTTGTCTGTCAGATGCTGGTATGCGGCCCAGATCCATTTCCTCACATTCTGTACTTTACAGTCAGCTACTTAGCCATGACTGCATCAGCCGGCCGTTCCTGGCAGTAAAATAAGGGGTGGAAACGGTTTCCCTTCTCGTGAGAGATCTGCTAAATGCTCTCATTCGTGGCTCTATGTCAGCTGATAGATTTAAAGGCAGCCACAAAAGCATCAGTGTCCCAACAAAATTTACAATGCTAAAAGATGAAAATGAAACCGAGAGAAAGAGAGCGAGAGATCTTGTGAAAGTTTTCAGTTGGTGAGAGAAGTCATTTAAAGGTCATTTTTTACAGCGACGCAGCAGGGAAAAGGTTGCAACTTGAGTGGCAGTCATCCACAAACAATTTACATTTATGCATATAAATCTGCTGCCTCAATTAAACTCTATGCGGATCATGATTTCTGAGCATGATTTCAAAATGGATCATAGGTGTCGCGTTTAGCACCTCTTGTTCTGTTGTTCCTGCTTTGCTGTAGAGCCAAATGTCAGACTGATTTGCGCTCACAGGAGTCAATAAGTCATTGCACCAAATAATTGTATTGTTCATTAATAGCACAATTTGCCAGAACAGCTAATATTGAGTTAGTAGCTTTGTGAGGACTTGGTAATCTGAATAAAGATTTATGCTTTGTGTGCGCACCTTAACTTGCCTTGTACAGTTATTCACTGTTTATGTAATTATATTGTTTATTGTTTTTATTCGTACAATAGGCTAACTGCAAATGTTTCAATGATTTCGTTAACAGCATGCGTTTTGGAGCAGTTAATGATTTAACATAGGTTAAATTAATAATGTATTAAACATACATAACATTTTACTCCTATGGAAACTGTGACGCAAGTAAAATGCCACAGAATTTGCGCGATCTTGAAGAGTCTGAAATAGACATTGCTCAATCAGGACTTAAAAAAATACACGCATCATAACATCATTCAGAGAAATAAAGCTGACTACATACGGTACAAACTTAAAGACATGATCTCCTTTATTTCCAAGATGATGCATGGTAAGTTCTGATTTCAATACAATATTGAGCAATATAGTAACAGAGGCTTGTATTGTAATATTTATTGCATATTCAACTCAATTTCTGATACTAATACCATATATATGTACATGTTTAATATTATGTTTAATATTACCTGTGTCAGCATGTGTGCAGCTCACACACCCACCTAAACAATTTCAATATATCACTTATCCTGCCTGAAAAGACCATAAACATTGGCGCTAAGAGGGTTAACATCTGAGGTAACAATTAATGTATATATGCATTTCCTAAAAACTAATCCCGTGTGGCTGATACTCTTCAAATCAGGTGATTTTAGGTCAGGGTTTTGGCTGTCAGTCAATGATGCCCTTTGTCAGTAGGGAAAAGTAAGATGGCCGCTCAAACTTCGGTGGCTTCACTGCCTAATGATAGTTTAGAATGCAATAAGCAATCCAATCATTATATAGGTCAGTGTACCCATGTCTTTTTTCCTGTTGACATCAAAAGCCCAATCAAATGGTACTTTGATGCAAATTCATCTGTCACAAAGTAAAAGCTAATAAAATTAGATGACAAAATTGACAGGTTGCATGACATGCCTTCATCCTCAAACTCCATAATATTAATTAACTTCATGTCCAATGTAAATCTTCATCTTGAAGAAAACAAAAAACAATTGAGAACCACTGAGCTTGTTTGTAGGTGTCCTAATAAGGCAGAATTAATCTTATTAAAAGGGAATATCTAATGCTATTTCATGCATTCTGACTTATTAACACTGTTAAAGAGTTGGATTGTTGTGCTAAACATGGCCAAAGTCTCAAAAACCAAGTTGGACGTATGACAGAGTATTTCTGTGCCAAATACATTCCTACTCCTTCACGTTCGTATAAGTTTCGGAAAGGTTTTTTAAATTTTTTTCAATTATGGCCCTGTATGATGTCATAAAGGGTGGAATTCCTTGTATGGACACTTCTCCCAGAAGAGCACGTGCGTGCATCAACTAGAGCGAGAGCAAGAGCAGCCCATCAACGTGCTTTATTAGGGTTACAGAAGTCGTTGGCAGCACTGCACAGGACTTGCTCGAGAAGGATTTTACATTTTGTTTTTGACCACAAAATCAACAGTCACCAAAGAAGTGTGTTTTTGGTTGTTAGGGCGAATATGTTCAGCCTCCCAAAGAATCCAGCATTAAGGGAATTATTTATTTTTACTCTTTAGCTCCGCCCATGGCATGCCTCAAGGAGCTCAACTGTTTTCAGAGAGAAGCGGTAGAGCTGTGTCTTTCTTTTATAAATCTGATAAAACTAAAGACTCTTCGGAGATATGAAGGATGTAATACTATATAGGTACTCAAGATTAACATGAGATTGGCAGAAACTGTGTGTGTTATGGGTCCTTTAAATATTCATACTGCAAATTGCAAAGCATAAAAACCTAGAATGTTCAAAGAAAACAATAGAGGAGTTTGTCACATTGATTCCATGTCTTGTTCATGCATGTAAACTGGCTTCATAAACATGCCTTAAGATATCGCTGCACTTCTGCACCCTAGTGCAAGATGGTCTTTGAAGGCACTTCTCATCCCGGCAGGTTTGGAATAATCCTGATGATGCAACAAGCCTGGAAACAATATATTAAGGCTTTTGTAAATCTGTGAAATAATGACTGAATGTCAATGGATGGTTGACATGGACTGTCTTCCCACTGTGTGCCTATTTTATGCACTTTTGATTGACCTTTACCATGCTTTAGTGGAGCATCTCATATGACAGTTCATACTGAAATAATATTTTATTCACTCACACATTATTGCTTTCCTCTACAAAAGAACTGAGCACAGATGTAATAAGCAATTTTTACATTTTCTGGGGGGAAAAAACTATTTTTCTTGCCTCTTTTATCCACTGGCATGTGAAAATCCGATGTCTGATGTCTAAAGTAACAACACACCTCTCCTCAACAAGACTAATGGGAGGTTTCATTCAGTGTCATTAACAAAATCAACACATAAACAATTTGATCCATAAAAAAAACAGTGCAGTGGAAATCAGTGGAATCTTTATTATTTTATTTTATTTTTTCATTCTATGTTATTTCTTTTATCTGATAAAACATCCTTACTTGAAGACACGGTTGTAAAAGCATGTCAAGTATGTTATTTTCAGATCAATAAATGATTGGCTGGTGTTTCCACTCAAACATGTGTTTTGAAATTGCACACTTTCTTCACAGTGTGTCCTAGAATGTGGCTGCAAAGCTTCCACAGCAACACATGCAGGCTCTGTCTGTTTCTACCTATTATCTAATTATTATGTTGCGTCTTGCACATTTAGTACACTTTCAAAGTGAAATATCCGGTGAGTGGCGCTAAAAGCGTGTTCAGTTTAATTCGAAACATACAAACATGAGTCTAATAATGCTTTATTTCTATGCTGGTTGTTTTACGTATCGCGGCAGTATGGAAATGAAATGTCAGTAAATGTTGCTAAAGGGTTAATGTGCATTTGAAAATACAGTACCAGCTACACCTACTAACAATAATGTTGACAAAAGCAAATATGAGCTAAAAATAAGAAGAACCTGAAAAAAATCATGTAATTTTAGCTTGCTTCTACAAGTCTTTGAGCCCTTTTTATCATGACTCATGTTTCATCAGACTCCTACACGATGCTTCGCTTCAAAAGTGCAACGTGGAACCAGGTGAAGTACCAAACAAGTTTACTACAAACATCAAAATGTATTAGTTTGCAAATCATGCACTGTGGTAAAAGTGTTTTTAGATCATAATATAGTTTTGTGCAAGGAACCATGCAAAAATAAATATTTATTTATTGATAATCTGCCCCATAATCGGGGGCGGATCTAGAAAATATCTTTTAGGGTGGCATGGGGTCTATGAGGGGTGGCAACACCATGGTAAAAGTGTTTTTAGATCATAATATAGTTTTGTGCAAGGAACCATGCAAAAATAAATATTTATTTATTGATAATCTGCCCCATAATCAGGGGCGGATCTAGAAAATATCTTTTAGGGTGGCATGGGGTCTATGAGGGGTGGCAACACCAAAGCAAGCCCCCATGCATAGTTTTTGGGGATTTATGGTCTGACATACACAGTTGTGTTCACAAATATTGTATTACCATTAAGTAATCATCTATACTGTTTAAAATGAAAAATAAATAACAACATTGCAATATCCATCATGGCACCAAGTCAATACACAATATAAAAAACTTCAACAGGTTATAAATGTGCAAGTTTAAGAGCAACAACAACTTTTGAATTTCCTGACATTAGAAATAAATAATAATGTCAAACAATAATATCAAAGCACTGAAGCTGGATCAGTTTGGAAAACAATCTTTGATTTTCTGTTATTAACAGAGGTGGGAATGTCTGTAATCACCCAAAACAAACTCCACAGTAGTAAAATGAAAATAGTTTTTTCCCAAAAGTTCATTGCTGAATTAAACATCTGTATCTGTAATTTAATTTATGTATACTGTAGTAGACATTGAGCTGCAAAAATAATTCCTGAATCCTAGTAAGAGTTTTTTTTTGTTATAGTGTTAATGATCTCAGTGTTCACTGCAGGAAAGTCATCTGTGTATTTGAATTGTGTGTAAGAATTTACAGTTTTTTTGAATTGCTTACAGACAAAATATTTACTTGTCACACAATTTCTGAAACCTGACACTCACCAGAACCACACACCAAATCTGCAAATCCATACACTAATTCTTGGCATTTGACTCCGTTTTCAACTTCATAAAACACTTTTTGCAGTAGATGAAAAGCACTAGAAAAGTGCAAATACCAAAGAATTGTATGAACTCTGCACATTTGGCCAAATTGCATTACAGTATACAGTACTATAGTAGTTTCTTGGTCTCTTAACACAAGACTAGCTATATCTCTAGGCAGTCATTTCTCAGTTCTGCAACAATGCAGTACACATAAAAAATGGTTACAGAAAAAAATTGACAGTCACACGCTTGAAGGTGTACAACATGTGCTACAGTTTACTGTACATATAAAATAGTGAAATTTCCATTATTTAATGTACTGGTACTGTACTGTAATTATACTGTATGTGTAAGTATAAAACCCCTATAGATGATTGGACCAGCTCTCTCCACTCTCTTTTGTTAGCATGCAGAGATTCAGATTGGTGTGTCATCAGTTTTGCTACCTAATGTTTAACTTACTCATTGTTAAACTTTTTGAGAAATATGTTTTGAATAGTTTGGGCGGAAAAGTGCCAACTAAAATCGGTTATAGCCTAAACAATCAAGAAAACTACCTTCTTACCTAACTCTGCTATTAGTTTCCGTGATCGGCATCTTCTTATTGATTTTATGTTTTTGTTACGGCTTATATAGATGATGAAAGGGGAGCAAGCGGTCGGAGAATCGGATCACCAAACAATTGCGCGATGAATCTCAGACATATCCAGACGGGATTAGATTTCTCAGAGGACTTCTGAGTTACCTGAAAAGCAGTAATTATCTGATTCACGAACAAATGTAAAAAAAAAAAAAAATTGTTAGTGAACCGGGCCGCGCTTTGTGGTTTTGACTCAAAAAGATCCGGTTCATAAGAGTCATTTGTTAATGAAGCCGACTACACTGGCACGCTGCGTGCGTGTGCAACCATCGTGCAAAGTTGATTAAAATACTTGTTTTTGACATTATTTTGCATTACTCTGTCACTGAAAAGTAGCACATGAAACACTGCTTGGGGTGGCAGGTGGGGTGGCACAGCTTTTTCTTAGGGTGGCAGTTGCCACTCCGTGCCACCCTGGTAGATCCGCCCCTGCCCATAATCATAATTTGAGCAAAATAAATAAACATTGTTGGTGTTTAACTATGTCTAGCGTTCATTTTAGCTGCTAACTGCAGCAAACTGTAAGTATAGGTACGTTTCTGGCATGTTTTTCCATATTGTAACACTTTCCAACAAACACTCCCAGGCTAATGCATTACAGCTTGCTTAAGATTGTTAAATACTGTTAAATCTATTCATTTACTTAAAAAGGTAATGCATTTGTGATCTATATAACATTCATATTTTCTGAAGAAAACGGTAGTGATTTTTGGCCATGAAAAACTCCAATATGACAATAACAGACAACTAAAGTATAATAATATACTGTTTTCCACTATATTTAGGCTCCCCAGGCTTTATTGGCAAATCCAATGTCACTGGACTTTGAAGTGAGAATCAATTTCTACAAAATATTATTAGATTAGAAAATGCATTCCATTTAGTGTGGCGGTTAAAACCTTTCCTCATAAATACAAAAATGCAAGCTTTTTAGCTGTTTATAGCTCATAGAAAAAGGTTTGAAACAAACCTCTATGGGCCTTTTGTTTTCTGTCTGTGTCCTCTTGATAAACTTAGCTACCAGTCAGACAGCAGAAATCCGACAGTTGCCCCTTGTCATCCTGTCTCACACCATCTAGTTCGACGTACATTGAAGGAACTCCAGAAGCTGTCCTTTGCCATTTAACAGCGCACACTTTTTAACTAAAGTGTCAAAAATTATCAAGCAAACCATGAAGCATCTGGTTGGCAGAAAGTGAATCTGTTAAAGCAGCAGTGGAGGTCAAACACATGAAGATTTTATCAGAAGTTAGTCTGATTTCAGTTCCTCCAGAAAGTCTGCATATAAATACAAATTTAATTTGCATTTATCAATTTTCAAGATGAATTTATCTAAATCCATACTGCTAAATACACACACACAAAGTCGGGGCAAGTGGCAATGAATCACAACTCCGAGACAAGGCGGATAATCCAGAAGGCAGGTAGCAGAGTATCATAAACGAGGTACAGACAGGGTCACAACAGCCAGGCAAAACAGAGAAAAACGCTCAGAAATGTAAACCGCAGTAAAACAAGACTTCACAATGAGCTGGAAGGAACATACTGTTTATATAGGACAGCTGATGGGCTAGGTGATCAGTGCTAGATATGGGGCTGATGGGAAATGTAGTGTGAGAGTGTAAGAGTCAATATTCGGGTGAGGGAGCCCTCTGATGGTCGGAAGAGGGAATCACGGAGTTCGACTCTGTGAAAGAGCCCCCTCCCTGCGAGCGTCTCCTGGCGCGAGGAGGTGGGCGATGCCGGGGTCTCCCACACGGTCGAGAGGCCGGCCTATCCGGATGGGTGCGGTGGAACTCCTCCACAAGGTTGGGGGTCGAGAATGTCATCTGCATTAACCCAGGAACGCTCCTCCGGACCGAACCCCTCCCAATCGACCAAATACTGGAGAATTCTTCCCCGGAGCCTGGAGTTAAGCAGTTCTTGAACCTGGTACGCCTCCTCGCCATCTACCATGATGGGCAGGGGGCCCTGGTCACCGAACACCTCCTCTCCCTCCTCATTCGGACCACCAGCGGGTTTGAGTAGAGATACATGGAATGTAGGAGAAATACGATAATGATTAGGCATTGCAAGGCGGAAAGAAACAGGTGTGATTTGTCTAATAATTTGAAATGGGCCCACGTACCTTGGACTGAGTTTCTTGCAGGGCAGCCTAAGACGTAAGTCTCTAATGGATAGCCACACCCACTGACACCGAACCCCTCCCAATCGACCAAATACTGGAGAATTCTTCCCCGGAGCCTGGAGTTAAGCAGTTCTTGAACCTGGTACGCCTCCTCGCCATCTACCATGATGGGCAGGGGGCCCTGGTCACCGAACACCTCCTCTCCCTCCTCATTCGGACCACCAGCGGGTTTGAGTAGAGATACATGGAATGTAGGAGAAATACGATAATGATTAGGCATTGCAAGGCGGAAAGAAACAGGTGTGATTTGTCTAATAATTTGAAATGGGCCCACGTACCTTGGACTGAGTTTCTTGCAGGGCAGCCTAAGACGTAAGTCTCTAATGGATAGCCACACCCACTGACCAGTACCGTACTCCAGACCAGGATGGTGATGACGATCAGCCTGTTCTCTCTGTCGACGAATGGCATGCTGGAGGTGAGTGTGAGCCTGATTCCAGGTTTCTTCACTTCTGAGTAACCAGTCATTGACTGCAGGGACATTAGTGGGTTCTCCAGACCAGGGGAAGAGGGGTGGTTGAAATCCAAGGATGCATTGAAAGGGGGTCAGACCAGTAGAGGATTTTTGAATGGAATTCTGAGCATACTCTGCCCATATCAGGTAGCGACTCCGATCTTACTGCAGTCACCATCAGAACGATTGAAGGAAACGGGTGAGTTCTTGGTTTAATCTTTCGGTTTGACCATTTGATTGAGGATGATAACCAGACGTGAGGCTTACATTTACATCAAGCATCCTGAAGAATGCTGACCAGACCCGTGAAGTAAACTGGGGACCTCCATCAGAAACTATATCCTCTGGTAGCCCGTAGAATCGGAAAACCTGGTTGCAGAGATGTTCAGCTGTCTGTAGGGTGGTGGGAAGTGGTATGAGGCGGCAGGCTTTAGAGAATCTATCGATGATGGTGAGGATGGTTGTGTGACCGTTGGAGGCTGGTAGATCGGTGACAAAGTCAATTGCGATATGTAACCCGGAACGTTGTGGAATCAGAAGAGGTTGGAGCAGCCCGGCTGGTAGTTGACATGATGGTTTTTGAATATTGCAGGTTTGACATTGGTGAACAAACATGATGGTATCTTTAGACAGGGAGGGCCACCAAAAGCTGTTTTGCAGGAGATGGATGGTGGCGTTAATACCAGGATGACCAGAACTGGGAAGAGAATGAACATGTTCTAGGACTCGATTTCGGAGGATTTCAGGAACAAAGATCTTATTAGGGGGCATTCAACTGGTACTTCAGACTGGGCGTTGGCTTGTTCAAGCTCAGTAATGATATTCCACTGGACAGGAGTAACAATGAGGTCAGGGGACAAAACTGTATCAGGAAGTTGTGGAGATCGGTCGGGTTCATACTGTCTGAATAGAGCGTCAGCTTTGGTGTTCTTGGATCCAGGACGATAAGTGACTACAAACTTGAAACGAGTGAAGAATAGTGACCAGCGAGCTTGCCTGGGGTTGAGTCTTTTTGCGGTTTTCAGGCATTCCAGGGTCTTATGATCTGTAAACACTGTGAATGGATGTGTAAACCCCTCTAACCAGTGACGCCACTCTTCAAAAGCTGCTTTCATGGCTAATAGTTCCTTATCTCCGACATCATAATTCCTCTCTGCTATGCTTAATTTCCTGGAATAGAATGCACATGGGTATAGTTTAGGAGGTGAACCTTGCCTTTGAGATAGAACAGCTCCCAGACCAGTATTAGAAGCATCCACTTCCATGACGAAGGGGAGTTCGGGGTCAGGATGACATAGAATGGGGGCGGTGACAAATCGCTGCTTAAGCTGTTCAAAAGCTTGAATGTCTGTGCTGGACCACTTGAGGCGGTTAGTTCCCCTCTTAACCATGGACGTTAAAGGGTTAGCAACAGAACTAAAGTTCATAATGAAGCGTCAGTAAAAGTCGGCGAAACCAAGAAAGCATTGTAGTTCTTTCAGGGTGGAAGGTTGTGGCCAACTGAGAACTGACTTGACCTTATTTTCATACATGGTGACTCCTTCCGGACTAAAGACGTACCCCAGGAATGTAATGGAAGTTCTGTGAAACTCACACTTCTCTGCTTTAGCATATAGTTCATGGTGGATGAGTCGATTGAATACAGCTCTGACGTGTTGGATGTGTTCCTCAAGAGTATCTGAAAAGATAAGAATATCATCAATGTATACAATGACTATTTTGTTGAGCATGTCTCTGAACACGTCATTCATGAAGGCTTGGAAGACTGACGGACTGTTGACCAGGCCGAAGGGCATGACCAAATATTCATAATGCCCCGTACTAGTAGAGAAAGCCGTTTTCCATTCGTCCCCCTCTCTAATGCGTATAAGATTGTAAGCACTGCGAAGATCGATTTTGGTGTAGTATTTGGCAGTTCTCAGTTGTTCCAGGGCTGCAGGGACCAGAGGTAGGGGGTATCGAAACTTAACAGTAATCTCATTCAAACCTTGGTAATCAATGCATGGCCGAAGACCTCCATCTTTCTTCTGCACGAAGAAGAACCCAGCAGACGCAGGTGACATCGAAGGCCGTATGAAGCCCTTGGTTAACTCCTCCTCGATGTACTGCTTTATGGCTTCCGATTCAGGCTGGGATAGAGGAAAGATACGACCCTTAGGGGGTGTTGTACCTGGAAGTAGGTCGATGGCACAATCGCAGACACGATGAGGTGGCAATTTAGACGCTTTGACTTTACTGAAGGCCACCGACAGGTTGGTGTATTCAGGAGGGAGGTTGAGGTCATGGGGTTTCTCCTCTGATACAGTAATGGACTGGACAGACAGTGGTGAGACATTAGCGAGACATTTGGGGTAACATGAATTATTCCATCTGGTGATCTGACCTTCTTTCCATGAGATGTGACGATTGTGTCTGCGAAGCCAGGGTAGACCAAGGATGACAGGCATGTGAGGTGTGGGCAGGATGTAGAATTTAATATTTTCTGAATGAAGAATACCAGTCCGCATCTGAAGTTCCTGTGTTATGAATGTAACTCGTCCTGAGCCCAGTGGGCGTCCATCTATCGTTTCCACTGTCAAAGGAGAGGAGCAACGGATTAGAGATATATTATTTTGATGAGCGAATTCTTTAGACAAAGTTTCCAGCCGCTTTAATTATCACAGATAGGGCATTGGCAGTGATTTGATGGCCAGTTACAGTGATAGTGATAGGTACCGTAACACACAGATCTGGATTAAGTGCATCAACAGGAAAACTCACC
>NW_015506982.1:40175-60744 GCF_001515645.1 Sinocyclocheilus grahami
TAGACCCCTCTAACCAGTGACGCCACTCTTCAAAAGCTGCTTTCATGGCTAAGAGTTCCTTATCTCCGACATCATAATTCCTCTCTGCTATGCTTAATTTCCTGGAATAGAATGCACATGGGTATAGTTTAGGAGGTGAACCTTGCCTTTGAGATAGAACAGCACCCAGGCCAGTATTAGAAGCATCCACTTCCACGACGAAGGGGAGTTCGGGGTCAGGATGACGTAGAATGGGGGCGGTGACAAATCGCTGCTTAAGCTGTTCAAAAGATTGAATAGCTGTGCTGGACCACCTGAGGCGGTTAGTTCCCCTCTTAACCATGGACGTTAAAGGGTTAGCAACAGAACTAAAGTTCCTAATGAAGCGTCGGTAAAAGTTGGTGAAACCAAGAAAGCGTTGAAGTTCTTTCAGGGTAGAAGGTTGTGGCCAACTGAGAACTGACTTGACCTTATTTTCATCCATGGTGACTCCTTCCGGACTAATGACGTACCCCAGGAATGTAATGGAAGTTCTGTGAAACTCACACTTCTCTGCTTTTTCATATAGTTTGTGGTGGATGAGTCGATTAAGTACAGCTCTGACATGTTGGATGTGTTCCTCAAGAGTATCTGAAAAGATCAGAATATCATCAATGTATACAATGACTATTTTGTTGAGCATGTCTCTGAACACGTCATTCATGAAGGCTTGGAAGACTGACGGACTGTTGACCAGGCCGAAGGGCATGACCAAATATTCATAATGCCCCGTACTAGTGGAGAAAGCTGTCTTCCATTCGTCCCCCTCTCTAATGCGGATAAGATTGTAAGCACTGCGAAGATCGAGCTTGGTGTAGTATTTGGCAGTTCTCAGTTGTTCCAGGGCTGCAGGGACCAGAGGTAGGGGGTATCGAAACTTAACAGTAATCTCATTCAAACCTCGGTAATCAATGCATGGCCGAAGACCTCCATCCTTCTTCTGCACGAAGAAGAACCCAGCAGACGCAGGTGACGTCGAAGGCCGTATGAAGCCCTTGGTTAACTCCTCCTCGATGTACTGCTTCATGGCTTCCGATTCAGGCTGGGATAGAGGAAAGATACGACCTTTAGGGGGTGTTGTACCTGGTAGTAGGTCGATGGCACAGTCGCAGGCACGATGAGGTGGCAATTTAGATGCTCTGACTTTACTGAAGGCCACCGACAGGTCGGTGTATTCAGGAGGGAGGTTGAGGTCATGGGGTTTCTCCTCTGATACAGTAATGGACTGGACAGACAGTGGTGAGACATTAGCGAGACATTTGGGGTAACATGAATTATTCCATCTGGTGATCTGACCTTCTTTCCATGAGATGTGACGATTGTGTCTGCGAAGCCAGGGTAGACCAAGGATGACAGGCATGTGAGGTGTGGGCAGGATGTAGAATTTAATATTTTCTGAATGAAGAATACCAGTCCGCATCTGAAGTTCCTGTGTTATGAATGTAACTCGTCCTGAGCCCAGTGGGCGTCCATCTATCGTTTCCACTGTCAAAGGAGAGGAGCAACGGATTAGAGATATATTATTTTGATGAGCGAATTCTTTAGACAAAGTTTCCAGCCACTCCAGAATCCAATAGGGCATTGGCAGTGATTTGATGGCCATTTACAGTGATAGGTACCGTAACACACAGATCTGCATTAAGTGCATCAACAGGAAAACTCACCGATGCCTGAGACTCAGAGTGTGGCCTTGAGGGACAGGAGATTAGTAACGCCTGAGACTCAGAGTGCGGCCGCGAGGGATAGGAGATTCTTAGATGACCCGACTGTCCACAGTACAAACAGAGATGTTGGGTTAGTCGACGATTTCTCTCTTCCGCTGATAGGTGGTAAGAATTAACTTGCATGGGTTCAGTTTCATCTGTGGCAGCGGGTACAGGGACTCGGTAGGTGCTACGAGTGTTGGGTCTTCGCGATCTGATGAGGTAGTCAATCTGAATGACAAGCTCGATAAATTGATTCAAATCTCTCCCCTCGTCACGGCAGGCCAGCTCAGACTGTAGTTCATGGCTTAATCCTCTTCTAAACAGTACTTTAAGCGTGTCATCGACCCATGAAGTCTGAGAGTATGAAAAGTGAGAGCATATTGAGCATCGGTCCTTCTCCCCTGAGAGAGTTCTAGTAGGTGATCGCCAGCGTTCTTGCCCTCTTTAGGGTGATCAAAGACTTCACAGAACCGTTGCAAGAATATTACAAATGAAGGGAAAACGGTATCAACCGCTGTGATCTACTCTAACGCTTTGCCAGTTAGTAATGAACAAACAAATGCGATCTTACCAGCCTCGGTAGAATACAGCGTTTCACTGGATCACCGTCAAACTTTTCTGGGAAGGCTAGACGAGGACTCACTTGAGCTGGTATCTCCACAGTGTGTGTAATGGCGGTGTTAGATGGTGTTGTGGTGGCCTCTGGTGGAGAAACATGGAGATTCTGGAGCACTTTCACAACACTAACTGGTGTTGATGTGCCGCAAGCTGACTAGCCTGGGCAGAATGTGCTGAGGACAGGTGAGATATAGCCGCTGGATCGTGGGATGGCGAAGTCTTCTGTAACGACGCATCACTCGGAGGGATCCATAAGAGGGCTTTATTTACAATCGTGGTCAAACAGGCAATGGTCACATACCAGCAAACACAGTGACGGGGCAAACACAGTCGTTGTCGGTAAACAGGCTAAAAGTCGGGGCAGGTGGCAATGAATCACAACTCAGAGACAAGGCGGATAATCCAGAAGGCAGGTAGCAGAGTATCATAAACGAGGTACAAACAGGGTCACAACAGGCAGGCAAAACAGAGAAAACCGCTCAGAAATGTAAACCGCAGTAAAACGAGACTTCGCAATGAGCTGGAAGGAACATACTGTTTATATAGGCCAGCTGATGGACTACAGCTGGGCTAGGTGATCAGTGCCAGATACGGGGCTGATGGGAAATGTAGTGTGAGAGTGTAAGAGTCAATATTCGGGTGAGGGAGCCCTCTGATGGTCGGAAGAGGGAATCACGGAGTTCGACCCTGTGACAACACCAGTATAGAAAAACCTGTACACACACACACACACACACACACACACACACACACACACACACACACAATAATAATAATAATTTGATTGATAGGAAACAATAATTTTCAGATGGGTCACAAATAAAAATACAAGGATTAACCACAAGACACTACAGTACCTCCATCAAAGTGCTTCATTTCAATATTATAGTCAATTCTAATGCACTTTCAATGCAAAAGATTCCACATATGAAGAATAACACCATTCAGATCACTAACTGTTTCTAAATGCATTGTGCTCTTAACAAAATGCAGCAGAGCAGAAGCTTTTGTAGCGTTTTGCCTTTAATAGGACACACAGAATAAGATCAACTCAACCACTGAACCATATTGTCTCATCAAAGAAGACATCAAGCCATGACAGTGAGCGGATTAAAACGAAAACAGAGTGAGCTAAACATCTTAGATTATATAATAGAATCACTGACATCAGACGGAATCAGTAATGTCAGTCTGAACAGAGGGAAACGACGCTACTGAGTAATTGGTCTGCAGGCAATATTGCAGGCCTCCAAATGCACATTTTAAACGAGTCAGGCTTCAGGTGAATATATAAAAGAAGAAAATGACATAGTAATAGCATGAGAAGACCTGATTGGCAGGGATATAATAATGAACTGTCAGTGATGGAAGAATCGCATCTCAAGAAGCAGATTCATTTATTTACAGTGCCCCTGAGGACTACTGCTATTATCTTCTTTTGAACTAATGCGCTGACTGTCACATTCTGCTTTTGCTCGGCTCTTCCGTTTAATTAATTGCTTTTGTCACATAAAGCATACGTTCTTCTTTAACATCTTCTTTTAAAGATAAGCTGGAGTTTGGAGCGTTATGACGTCTGTTGTCAGTTTACATTTCCTTTACTGCCACATTGGCCTTTCTGCTATATGGATAATGTTACTATATTTAGCCTACTTATTTGTTCAGGATAAGTTGTTAATATTTATTCTAGACAAGTGGAGTACACTAGAGTAACTGGACAGCATTATATCATGCTATGAAACATTTAATATTTACATTGCATTCATTTAGCTAATGCTTTTATCTGAAGCGACTTACACTGAGGAGTACAACAAAGCGATTCATCCTAAAGAGGCAGAAACATGAGAAGTGCTGTAATATAAGTTACCAAAATGGTTCAGACAAAAATCGAAATAAAAAAGCGAAATACATAGTGAAAGTAAATGTAATCACATTTTTAAACTGTACTTGATATTTGCATTTATCTTAAAAATAAAATAAAAAAATGTATTCAATAAGAAATTATATATTAAATTACCATATGCACTGATTCAAACAAAAAATTAAGATTATTCATAAGATGAACAGCTTTGCTTTACATAGCCCTTGGGTTAATGACTGCATTTAACACAATTAATAGTTCAGACGCTAAAGGCACATTTTAATAAAAAAATACATATTATGCACATTTCATATTTCATATAAGCATTTATTTAATTTTATCATGGTGCCATAGTGTCGAAATTTGCTCAATAATATAACTTTTAAACATAAAATGTGCATTATATTACAATTATTTCATTGTATATGCATACTGTTGTTCAAAAGTCATTCAGTAATATAATATTTAAAAACAAAATGTGCATTGTAATATTGCAATTATTTATTTTTATCACAGTGCCATCCAAAATATATTCAATAATATATATATTTTTAAATAAAATGTGCATTAATATAATACAACTATTTATTTAATTTAGTCATAGTGCTGTTCAAAAGTCCATATTGAAAACCTGTAATTAAAATAACGTTAAACCTGAAAATAGAACATTTTTGGATTTTGAATCAGATTTTGAAACAAAGAAATGCTATGATTTAAAATAAAAAGGTAGTAACCACAATTAATAATATAAAATCAAATTTTTGCTTCCATTAAAGCACACAATATGTTATTAGATTATAAAATACAAAAAAAAGTATTTTAAAATAAAATGATTTGAAATAGAAAGATTTTCAGTAGAGGTGTCAGACTTTTGGGCAGCCAGCAAAAACAAAATATTTCAAGACAGGAAACTGAACATCCACATCAGTAAGATAACGTGTATTGTAATACATTTACATATCAAAGAGCTTTTATATGCTCTTCAAGGCCCATGAAAAAACATGCACATTACGCCCACACGAGATGCACTTTAACATTTGGTGTGCATAATTAAGGCCAAGAATCAAAACGCATGCTTAATGCACATGCCATTTCCTAGAGTACCATGATCTTTTGACAATGCTAATTGTGCAGCATATGGAGCCGCTGACCTCCCCCTCTTTGATATTACTTTCAAAAAAACTTGCTTGTCTATAGTTTGACAGCACTGACAGATAGTTAGCACTGTACAGTAAAACAAACAGTGTTCTATTAACAGTAACTTTCCACAGGCAGAAATAAAGGACAAACAAACACCATCAGTGTTTGTAGTTATGGCAACATCTAAAAATTAATGCATGCAAAAACGTCCTTTTTCAATAAACTTTTATTTTGTCAAAAAAAACATGGATTGCAAAAACTAAAATGACTCAAGCAAATAATACATAAATTAATTAAAATTAGCTGACAATAAATTAATTCATTTTAAAATAAATATTAAAATACATTTTTAAATAATAATAATTTTCAATGAAAGAAAATCCTAAATCAAGATACTTAAGCAACGCTAGAGCCCTGCCTTTCAGCAACTTTTTACACCCCTCGGGCCGGGCTTTGGGCCAATTTTCACGTCATAGTTCAGACGCGGGCCGGGCCTCGGGCCTGTTTTAGATTTCTCCATATTTTTATATTTTAGACATCCATCAATTAGTGATGAAAAAAATTGCCGCGCTGGTGGAAACAACACGAGTTTTGCATCTTTACAGATTATGATTATAATGAAAGAGTTTTTGTTTATTAGTAATTTAAAGCTTTCTATATATATATTTATCATGTCTGGGAGGCATGTATTCGCTGAGTTTCGGTTCATTTTTGTGAAGCGCTCCTGTTCAAGACAAGACGGCAGAAAGCACATCATGTTTTTTTTCTTTATTTTATAAAAGCACAACGTTTTGTTGATATTGTGAGTGCACACAAATAAAAGTAGACCCTTTACAGCTACGAATGATGTATTACTCTTACCTTTATGAGCAAAAATGACGGCGTATCCACTGAAAAAATGCAAGTGATCGCGCTGGAGCCTCCATGTCCTGCAAAGCATCTCCGCACAAACTATTGGGTATAGCGCACATTTATCTAGGTTTAACGTTTAAACATTGTTATATGCTTGAACTGTTTTATATCTATAGATTTTATTTTAGGCAAGTCGTGATGATTTGAGAAGGCTAAATTTATCAAACATACAGTAGGCTAACTGTCTGCCGCTGGCCACTTGGTCTTACTTTAAAAAAACAAAAACTTATATTTAGCGAACAAAAAATGCTCCAAACGTTTTTTTAAATTAACTTCATAATAAAAACGAAACAAAATATAATCACTTTGCTATTACATACACAACTGCACATAATATACCTGTACATACAACATAATATACCTAATAATTTTGCACATAATATACCTGTACATACAACTGTCTACTGTTATATACCTGTACATAAAATTGTCGATTTGTATATTTTTATTCCTTATTTACTTGTTCTATTTTTCTATTTTTTATTATCTGTGTGTTTGTTCTGTCACTGTCATTCTGTTACACTGTGGAGCTTCTGTCATGAAAACAAATTCCTCGTATGTGTAAACATACCTGGCAATAAAAACTCATTCTGATTCTGATTCTGATTCTGAACTGAACTATTTTAATAGCTGAAACAGTAGTATAAGCTGTTTTGGGAGAAGAGGAAAAAAAGACGGGCTCGGGTCGGATTCGGGCCGGTAATTCTGATAAGCTGTCGGACACGGGCCGGGCTAGGGCCTGAGCGTCTCGGGGGCCCGTGCAGCGCTCTAAGCAACGCTGCATATAAGTTTAAATATATAGTTCAGTCATGAAACTCTAGATGGCGCAGGCTGATGGGTTGTTAATGCAACTGATGATATTCAGAGAGTTAAACGACTTGGCACAAGCTGATTGGTTCATGCTGCATATGCAGCCAATGAGCTTACTGCCTTGCATTTATATGGCTGGCTAGCATTCACTAGAGATTCCTGCAGCGCGCTTTCAGAGTTTCTCTGAAACACTCCACCTTCACCAGCTCCACCTGTATAGATCTGCTACGTGTTATTTTATATGCTATTTGTGCAGCAGCGTGTCTTAAATACTCATGGCACCGTATCGCCATACGCATTGGCAGTAGCAAGTTCCTGTACTTGCTTGCAGCAATAATCTACAACTACAGCAATAATCAACAGCAGCAGCAATTCAGCAGTAACGTAGCAGATCTATTCCGCTGTGGGATTACAAATTTAAGAATCTGTCTTAGATCTGCTGATCCTACATCCTGACAGACAATCACATGAAAAATTAAGGTGACGTACATTGTATTTAGCATTTAAGGTAAATAGGATGGCATCAGACAAATGATTCACTCAAGAAAAGTTAGTAGCAAGAAGTTCCTGCCAGTTCCTCTCTGCTCTCCTCCTCTTCATTGTAAGTCAAATGAGCCTGATTACTGAGTCTCTCACCTTTTGTCTGTAATGGCTCTTGGTGCCTCTGCCCTAGACTTTGAATAGTTATGCTAAATAGATTAGGACTGGTGAAATGCAGCAGATTACTATACCTGAACACTTCATTTATATGCTTTGTTTAAGGTTGTCTCCCAGATGCTTTGTTTCCATTCCTAAGCACTGCCCCCTAAATGTATATAAACTACAATGTATCACTGCCTTAGTTAGACTTTTGATGACTGCAGCGCATTCTCAATAAAGAGCCCTGCTGAAGATAACCAAGAGTCTCCTGGTCTTCGCTTATGAGTTTCCAAAACCGCCAAGGCCAAGGCCAAATAAATTAACATTGTCATATTCATCACCATGCTAAAATCTTCAGAGAGTTGTCATGATTGAATTACGTTTTTGTAGATTGTCTCTTGAACATAAATGTATTTTTCTTGTTTGCTTGTTTATATGCAATAAATAAATAGATAAATACATAAAGCAGCCAGTGTATAAAGACAAAATACATTCCTATTAAAAATACATTAACTGAAAACATCTTAAAGTGAAAAGTGACGTGTCATGTAGCCAGGTATGGTGTCCCATATTTAGAATTTGTGCTCTGCATTTAACCTATCCACGTGTGCACACACACACACACACACAGCAGTGAGTAGTGAACACACACCCAGAACAGTGGTTAGTCATTTTTGCTGCGGCACCCGGGGAGCAATTGAGGTTTCAGTGCCTTGCTCAAGGGCACCTCAGTCGTGGGTATTGAAGGTGGAAGCTGTTCATTCACTCCATCCACCTACATTCCTGCCAGTACTAAGAACCCACAACCTTCAGGTTACAAGTCCAACTCGCTAACCATTAGGCCACAACTGCCTACAGAATATCTTATGTTGTGTTGCTGTTAAAATAAACTAATTTAGTGTCAAGGATTTTTGCATAACTTAACAGAAAAATAAGACAAAAATTAGTTTTGCAACTTGACTACCAACATAATTTAGCCTGAAAAGGTATTCTGGTCTAAGCCAATCTTTTTAACAGGCTGTAGTTTATAATAATAAGACTATTTTTCTCTTTCTCCATCTAGTACACTGTGTGCGACTTCAATATGTCTGTCTTTTTGAATGGCTAGATCAGGTATGGGCAACTTCATTCTTGGGGGGCCACTGTCCTGCAGAGTTTAGCTCCAACCCTAAATCAAACACACCTGCCTGTAGCTTTCTAATGATCTTGAAGATATTTATTAGCATGTTCAGGTGTGTTTGATTATGGCTGGAGCTGAACTCTGCAGGACAGTGGCCCTCCAGGACCGAAATTGCCCATTCTTGGGCTAGATACAGTTCAGAAGCAAGAGATAGATCTTGTGGTATCCTGAGATATATTTTAAAATTCATGTATGTATAACCTGAAACTGCACATGCACAACTTAGGTGTTAGGATTTAATTTGAGTTCTTCAGTTTGAAGTTTGTGGATCCTCTCAGAGGAAAGAATAATATCTGCTTTCATTTGGGATCAGTGTAGAGGCAAGTTGTGGTCCGGGCGCTGTTGCTTCATTTCTATTAATTAGGGCTGCACGATTAATTGAAATTAAATCGCAATCGCGATTAGGCAAAAGCTGTGATTGTCATGTGCATCTTATTAGGGAAGCACGGTTCTGTGATCAGTAGTAAATCTTCAGCTGAAGGCCAAAGGGCGCTCTCGTGCGGAAACTCAAAATACGCCCCACTATGAAATATGTTGCGTGCCTTATTTTGTGTAAGAAGCCACATCATCTCACAGAAGGATTTATTTCAAACACTCAACTGACGTTATGAAGTGAGTTTGGATTAAAAACATGTTATTAAATGTGGTATTTTCACATTTTTTCAGATCAAGTCAGGTCAAGTCAAGTCTGCTTTATTGTCAATTCTTCCACATGTACAGCACATACACACAGAGAATTGAAATTGCGTTACTCTCAGACCCTTGGTGCATACAGATAACACTACAGTAGAACATAAATACAGATATGGTGCTGGATGTGTTGCTGCCGACCCGTACTGCCTGAGCAGATGGAGCAGCATTTACTACACAGAGCCATAGTTTTTCATGCACCTGTCAATTGTGAAATTTTGGGCTTTTCATAAAGTGTTGATAAAGACGAGTGGAAAGAAAACGTCCAAGAGATACTGTTAAGTGTTTATTTTATATCACTTTATCTATTTGTGTCAATAGATTTCAATTACAATAAATATTTTTAAAGGCCATTTTCTCAAAATTAGTTTTTTCGGTTACACTTTACTTGAAGGGGTGTGCATAAGACTGACATGACACCTTCATAATCATGACATGACACCTACATAACACATGACATGACACGTCATGAATATGAAGGTTTTTATGCATGTTTATGACAACTGACATTAAGTGTCATTCACTCAAGTTATGTAATTTTTAATGCAAAGATGACATTGTTTGAGATGTCTTTGTTATGGGCTATGGTTAGGGGTAAGGGTAGGGGTAGGGTTAGATTAGAGTTAGGTCAAATAATGTCATATTTGCATTAAAAATGACATAACTGAGCGAATGACACTTAATGTCCCCAAAAATATGAAAATATATTGTTTTATGGGTGTTCAAAGATTTTTCTGAATTATGGAGTCACAAAAAGAGATACCCAAAATGTCCTCTGCAAAAACATTTGACTCTTAATATGTCAAAGAAATTATACAATAATTTTGAAACTGACTTCATCCAGTGTTCAGATTTTTGTACTAGAAATGTATGCAAATTTGTGCATATTTGATTAAATAATGCATAATTTGCATATTTAAACAACATTTGAGAAAACTTGTAATACAAAAATTATTTTTGCAATTATCAATGTAATCAATCAACTGGGTAAGTAAGGTGATAACTATTAGTTAATATTTGTACCCTATTCACCTGCAGTGTCTCGCCTTAAAAAAAAAAGGTTAAACTTGGCAAGTGAAGGATTACACATATTTGGCAAGCACCTAGCAAACATATATAGCAACACCCTAGCAACCACCCACAACAACCTACACTTAAAAAAAAAAAAAAAAAACTTTTTATATATCCACATACACATTTGTGATTACAATTCTCCTTCAGGAACTCGAGCTGCGTCGAGATTCGCTTTGGGAACGCCCTTGCGTGACCGCGTTCTGAAGCACGTGTCAAATCCGTCCAATGGAGCAGCGAGACGTCACAAGCAGGGTGACGTAAGCACCAGAAAGCATAAAAGCGCATCTGGCCAGGCGCCACCCAGCATCTGCTCTTCAGTAGCGCTCTGTGTATGTGTCTGTCTATTTACTGTTGTCTGTCCGCACAAGCACTCATATCTATATATAAAACAATGAGAAAGTCTATGGCGAGCGAACGGCATTACAAACGCTGTGTTTCTCCCTGCCCACGATATCTGGCGGCAGAGGATACAAACAATTTGTGTGTCGTTTGTTTAGGAGCGGAGCATGCACGGTCAGCTTTTTCCGCTCTCGCCTGGCTGCGTTTGATGACAGCGGCCAGGCTCGCGATCCCGCTGGCAGCGGTCCCGCTGTTGCCGAGGCACAGCGCAGACTGTTGTCGTGGGGATCGCGGGTGGATTTAGCGGAGGGATCCGAGACGGGCTCGTCCTTTTCTCGGTCCTCACCCGCTAGATCCTCGGCTCTCTCTCTCACGGTTCGGAAGCCCGCGCTGCGGTTTCTCCCCCCCCGCCCCAGAGAGAGAGCCAGACGCTTCATATATCTTCCTCCGAGGAGGTGGATGTGATGAGTGTCGAGACAGAGGAGACTGTGGACTTGCCACCACAGTCCCTCTCGTATGAGGTGTGATTCGTGATTATGGGGTGTGTTTCGTGCATTCGCCAAAATAAAATTGGCCAGCCTAGAAACAGGACGCTCGTCCTAAAAATAATTAGACGAGCATGTTCTGAATCCAGATCACAGCCTTCACGACGGGGGCCTTCCGTTTTCCCCGATCTCCATGCTGAGGTGTCAAGATCGTCGGAGAAACTGTACTCATCCCGTATTACAGCGAAGCATACCAATATAGAGTTCTTCCCTTCGGCCCGTCACTCTCACCCCGCACTTTCACGAAGTGTGTGGATGCTGCTCTGGCTCCACTGCGACTCCAGGGCATCCGCATACTCAATTATAAATTTGGTACATTATTAATCCCACACAACTGTGAGTTCAACCACCCAACAGCTCATGCTGGGGAAAAAAAAGAGTGTTTTCACTCAACAATTCCAAATAAATTCCACCATTAATTGCAAATAATTGTTTTATTTTTATTTATTATACAATTGACAAAAGCAAAAAAAAAGGCCTCTAACACTAGCTTGCTCTATTGTTTTTCTATTCTATCTGTTTTCTTTTTTATTTATTATATAATTTAAAAAAACATTGCTACATGTACTGCATTAAACTAATGGAGACTTGTTATAGCACTTGCATATCATTGCTCTCTTGTTGATTTTGATTGCTTCTATTGTCCTCATTTGTAAGTCGCTTTGGATAAAAGTGTCTGCTAAATGACTAAATGTAAATACAGTAATACATTATTAAATATGAAATTTTGAAGTAGGAAGACTGAAATTGTATTTACTTATTTACTCCAATAATCTGTTTAATTTACAAATTTGAAACAATGGATTTATTTATGTATTATTTTAAAAACATTTTATAGTGCATTGCAATAGTAATGGATTTGCATGTAAGAAAAACGATTTCAGAGAAAACCAGATTGCTTTACAAAAGGTTGTGGGGTTAAGAAATAATTTCATGACTTGAAATTCCTCCCAGACAACCAGCAGCTCTCTAGAATGAATTTAATGCAAGTTATTCCTTAATAAAATGCGTTAATAAATCCCTCGGCTCTGGATGTTGAGAAACAACCTGAAACAGAACTGTGAGGGAATCATTTGAGCGCTCAGCTTAGCAAGTGTCTTTGAGAGTCTCACCTGGGATGCTGTCAGAACCAAACACATTTCTGCCCTTAGAAAGTCAAGTGCATCATCCCAAAAAGTGTCAACATTCAAAATCCTCCCAACAATCCCTCCTGCAATTTTCAAGGGAAAATCCCTAAACCTCACCATATTGCCAGCACATTCTCATAAGTACACGTCACTTTTGTCCTACACCGCCAAAATGTCACTCCGGTGCCATATGCAACTCGTTTCGGAGGATCCCATACCCAAGGCCAGTGATGGGCAAACTTGGCCCTTCCAGGCTACTTTCCTGCAGAGATTTGATCCAACCCTGATAAAACTCACCTGCCTGTAGCCTTCTAGTAATCTTGAAGACAATGATTAGCTGGTGCAGGTGTTTGATTAGGGTTGGAGCAAAACTCTGCAGGAAAATGGCCTGGAAGAGACAAGTTTGCCCACCCCTGCCCAAGGCTAAATGTTTAGGAAGGAAGGAGAGAATGCATGCACATCTAACTTCAGACGGGTGCCAGATCAAAACATCAGAATGTTGCAGAATTATGATTTACTGAATAACTACCCAAAACCTGAATGGTAGTGTATCACGGTTTCCACAAAAATATTAAGCAGCAAAAACTGATTACTATGGATGCACGTTTACTACGCCAGAGCGCTTACACTCCTCACGCACTGGACAGTTGGACATGGTGGTATATTAGAGGTAAAATATGATATAAATACTGTTCGGTTTCTGGCACAAACCGATCGTTTCGTGTCTTAGGACATCAATGTGTCATCACGAGCCGCAGGGTTTAATTTGGATTTGTCTGTGCATGTTTTTTTTACTCTCATAGATTTTGTTACCATTGCCATGCGTTATACGACTGATAGACTGCAACAGTTAAAGTTAAAAACCATCAAATGTGTTCTACTGAAGAAACAAAGTCACCTACATCTTGGATGCCCTGGGGGTAAGCAGATAAACATCAAATTTTTATTCTTGGGTGTAGCGTCTGCGTAGGATCATGCATGAAGCGTTGGACTGTTTATGGCTTAAAAGACCCCTTTTAGCCTTTTGACATTTGCATACAAATTACAGTTCTGGTCAGAAACTTTACGTTCGTATAGGGGTTTAAATTGCCAGATGGTTCTTCGCCGTCAAGAAGATTAGAACCAGCCTAATCTAAATATTTATTATGAATCATAACCAGTTATAATTCGTCATAAATATTCCCCTTTTTAGAGCTAATAAATAATAATAAACGTTACATGGGTGAACTATCCCTTTAACAGCTGAGGCCAAGCCTCCGTTACTAATTCCAAAACATCACTTTAGAACTAGTAACGATGGAACATTGAATTACTTAATTGAAAGCGTATTGTATTGTATTATTGTATTAAAAGCTCACTGTATTATGTAGAGTATTATGTGAGAGAGAGAGAGAGAGATGGACTGAGCGAGTGTGATTACCTGCATCTGATACAGCATTCATTCTTCAGCTCAATCTCATTTTACAAGGTGTTGTTGAAAGTAAAAATAGCATCCTTGTTTACCACCCTGTTTCACTCCCTTTCAATATAAAAGTCTTTGCTGCTAGCTCACTCATAAAACAGTCTATTGTCGCCACCTAAAGGCGGAACAATGTTACTAAAATCACCCTCATTAACACACAGTGTCTAATTCTACTTGAACAATAATATTTAATAAACCACAATAGCATTATAAAAGTTGCTAAGCAATTCAGTCAAAAGTACAAAGGCAGCACTCTGATACAGCATTAAAGTTATATAAAAAATACAAACATATGAAACTTTGCTCAAGCCAAAACTATTTGCTCTGAAACAAATGACAGATTAATGAAACAAAAGGCTGTACATTAGATATACCCAAGATAAATTATATCTTATGTTTAACCACTATAGAAACATCAGAGCCAGCGGCAGAAGTTGGCTGAGGCTTTTCGCAAGTTCATGAGAGCTAATCGGCCACTGACACCCTAGCTCAAATCTCCAAAAACATTGAAGCAAATTTTTAAAAAAGCACTATTTTTATTAACAAACTGCATATTTGAAGTCTAAACAACTACATTCTCAACTAAAAAAATATAAAATTAAATAAAAATAGTATAGTCAACAGTAGCCTAGTATTTGTAAAATTATAGTGGGTATGGTCATCCACCATAAAACTGGCTGTGAGAAATGCTACAAGGGATATGATACACACTGTGAAACGGTTCCCATGGTCCCAGCTAACTTGTAACTTCGGCTAACGTTTTTCTAAAAGTTCTCTCAAAGTTTAAAAAAAAAACCTTCTCGGAGTAACGTTAGTAAAATGTTTTCTTAATGCTATCTGCCATTGATTATCATTCCAAAAACATTAGCATTAAAATGTTATCCTTGCATTGTTAGTAAAACTTTTAAAAAATAGGCCTATGTTAGCCCTGTCGCAATAATCAATATATCGACTTATCGCGCAATATATGTACATGACCTCAATCATTTTTGGTGACGCAATATATAGCCCATTATATTTACTTAAAATATTTAATTTATAACGTGGTGTAGTCATGAGGTGCTAGTTCAAATGAAAAAAAATGCTTCTACAAAAAAAGTTTCATCTGCAGATATGATCTTGTTTAGGGATCTGTGCCTTTGTGCATGCGGACATCTGACTGCTAAGTAGCTAGTGATTGTGTTATTCAGCAATAGTGTGCAACCTTAATTTACAGAGAAAAGAAGGTCAGGGAAAAATCTGTTATTTGTCAAAAGTTATTTGTGCATTTTTATTTTTTTCTACTTGTTACTTTGCACTTTTTGTTAGAAATTGTTTATTTACTATTTATTCAGGTTCTGTAAGGTATCTACTATTTTGATACTTAATTTCCATGATCTAAATATTCTTAAAAATTAAAAGTTTGTTGTAATTTGGAAGTGTGTAGGCCTTCTTGCATTATTATGCTGTTACATTATGATTATATATTCAGTGGCATAAAATGGTCTTTAAAATTACAATAATATTGCTTATCGCAATTATTTCTGGGGCAATATATCGCACAACAAAAAAGTTGTTATCGTGACAGGTCTAGCCTGTCTTGACAAAATGAGTCATAATTTATATAGCAACATTTGTGTATCAAATCACACAAAGAATGACACAGTGGCCCTTTTCCCCCACCTGGCCTGAGAGAGAGAGAGAAAAAAAAAGATTATAAAACGAATTGTTCTTAAAGATGTCTAGTGATTGTGTTATTCAGCAATAGTGTGCAACCTTAATTTACAGAGAAAAGAAGGTCAGGGAAAAATCTGTTATTTGTCAAAAGTTATTTGTGCATTTTTATTTTTTTCTACTTGTTACTTTGCACTTTTTGTTAGAAATTGTTTATTTACTATTTATTCAGGTTCTGTAAGGTATCTACTATTTTGATACTTAATTTCCATGATCTAAATATTCTTAAAAATTAAAAGTTTGTTGTAATTTGGAAGTGTGTAGGCCTTCTTGCATTATTATGCTGTTACATTATGATTATATATTCAGTGGCATAAAATGGTCTTTAAAATTACAATAATATTGCTTATCGCAATTATTTCTGGGGCAATATATCGCACAACAAAAAAGTTGTTATCGTGACAGGTCTAGCCTGTCTTGACAAAATGAGTCATAATTTATATAGCAACATTTGTGTATCAAATCACACAAAGAATGACACAGTGGCCCTTTTCCCCCACCTGGCCTGAGAGAGAGAGAGAAAAAAAAAGATTATAAAACGAATTGTTCTTAAAGATGTTTTTGAAGTTGCAAACAAATGTTTAATAATGTTAATAGAAATTTCCTTAAACTTTTTTTTTTTCTTTTTGGGAGTAGAAATTTAAAATGTTCTCAAAACATTAGAACTGTTAAGTGTACAGATATCTTGTTTTAATAGTTTTAAAATAACAAATTTATATCAATGAGTTTAATCAATGAATTGAATTGAATTGAATTAAAAGTCAGAAGACACTTTATTTATTCTCAAACTGTTTTCTGACATTACAGTGAATGAGAAAATGCACCAGAATGCAAAGTGTGTGCATTATTTGATCTTAATTCCCCACGATCCATATTCAAAATAATCTATACTTGTAGTGTGAAAAGGTAGGCGTGGTTTTGGAACGCACGTGCACGTCAATCAAGCACAGTGGGAAGGACACGCAGTTGGCAAACATTTATAGTGAGACGGCGCCTATGTAAGTTCTTTGACTTTTGTCGGATCTGCTGAAAAAACAGCTAAATCCAGCCTAATCAGAATCAGAATGAGCTTTATTGCCAGGTATGTTTACACATACAAGGAATTTGTTTTCGTGACAGAAGCTTCCACAGTGTAACAGAATGACAGTGACATAGCAAAAAACACAGATAAAAAAAATACCTCTGCTGGGCCTTTTTCACAATGGAGTCAATGTGAGTGTCCCACTTTAGGTCCTGAGAGATAGTGGTGCCCAGGAATCTGAATGACTCCACTGCAGTCACATAACTGTTCATGATGGTGAGTGGAGGGAGAGCAGGGGGGTTCCTCCTGAAGTCCACTATCATCTCCACAGTTTTGAGCTCCAGGTTGTTGAGACTGCACCAGACAGCCAGTTCTTTATCCTCCTGTCTGTAAGCAGACTCGTCACCGTCCTGTATAAGGCCGATGAGTGTGGTGCCATCTGCAAACTTCAGGAGCTTGACAGAGGGGTCTTTAGATGTGCAGTCGTTGGTGTAGAGGGAGAAGAGCAGTTGGGGGGGAACACAACCCTGAGGAGCTCCAGTGCTGATTATACGGGGGCTGGATGTGTATTTTTCCAGCCTCACTAGCCGCTGCCTGTCTGTCAGGAAGCTGGTGATCCACTGAGGTTTGGGATGATAGTGTTAAAGGCCGAGCTGAAGTCCACAAACAGGATCTTCACATAAGTCCCTGGTCTGTCTAGATGTTGCAGAACAAAATGCAGTCCCATGTTGACTGCATCGTCCACAGACCTGTTTGCTCTGTAGGCAAACTGAAGAGGATCCAGCAAGGGTCTAGTAATGTCCTTTAGGTGGGCCAGCACCAGTTTTTCTAAAGACTTCATGACCACAGACGTTAGAGCCACAGGTCTGTAGTCATTAAGTCCAGTAATTTTGGGTTTCTTTGGGATGGGGATGGTGGAGCGTTTGAAGCATGAAGGGACTTCGCACAGCTCCAGTGATCTGTTGAAGATCTGTGTGAAGATGGGGGCCAGCTGGTCAGCACAGGATTTCAGACAGACTGGTGTAACACAATCTGGGCCTGGTGCTTTTCTCCTTTTCTGCTTCCGGAAGACCTGGCACACCTTGTCTTCACTGATCTGAATTGCAGGTGTGGGGGAGATTGGGGTTGCTGGAGGTGTGAATGGTTGTGTGGAGAGGTGTTCAGGGGGTGGGGTGTTTTTGCAAACCTGCAGTAGAACTTGTTCAGATCGTCTGCCAGTTGTTGATTCTCTACAGTGCTGTAGAGCTCTCGTTTTACTGAACATCTGCATTGGTTTCTATGGCAATGAGGTTGTGTAGGTACGTCTACTCTAAAAGCAACAATAACAGCAATACAGTGTACAATACAGATGTTGTCTTACAACAGGACAACATGTTGCCGTCATGCTGGATTATACGTTTTATGAGGCAGCGCCAGAAATGTAGGAAGCTGGGATGCTTGACTTTATTCTGTGCTGCCGTCTCCGCCGGTCTCAAAAGAGGTGTGTGTCGGCTATATTGTCTTTTTCCACTGGACTTGAACTTTGCAACACAACTTTTTTTTCTGCAAAGACCTTCAGCATGTTTTATGCTGTCATAAGAAAGTGACACAGACAAAAAGCAATGCTAAATCACACAGTTTTCTTTTTATAGCTATCCAAAATCACAGACAGAACAAGTTATAGCCTATATGAGTTTTTGGAGGGCTTTTATTTTGTAATGTAACAACAGACAGTCCTGACATTGGCTGAGTGGCACTCTGGGTGGGTGAACTACCAATCTGAAGTGAAACTGGTTTGTGGAAACATGGGGTTTTTCTTTTTATAACCAATTTAAAGATTATATACGAGTTTATGAAAGGCTTTCATCTTGTTATTTCACATCAGGCAGTTATTTTGATGTTATTTGGAAAATCAACATTTAGTATATACTTATTTGTGCATTTTTACATTTTACTTATTTATTCATTATTGTCAGATAAACTGGCTGAATAAAGTAATTCCAATAATTCCTTTTCTTTTGAATTGAGTTTTTACACACTATCACCATAATGCTTAGTATATACACATACCGCAAAACAATGTGTGGGCTAGAATGACCGTGCTTTTCAAAGCAGAGGCTGGCCAGTGCTAAACTCAAACTGAACGGCCAGTGAAATGGATTTCCAGAAATGTGATTTGAATAGGATTTCACACTACATATGAATGTAGCTTATAAAAAAAAAAAAAAAAAATTGGATTTCATGTGTTTTTTTCCCCTGTTCATTCTGGCTAAATATGATAAGATTCCAATCGGATATGCACACAAAAAAAAAACAGATTTGGACTGACAGTCTGAAAAAGCCATTTTTCTTATTTAATGGCGGCAATGAGCTTCTGTAGTCAACATTGATAATACAATAAAATAAAAATAAAAGTGTATCTTAAAAATTATTATTTCTGAAGGATCTTAATTATTGGAAACTTTCTGCATACGTTTTACTTGTGAAAATTCCCTGATTTGGCAACAAATATGTTTGGCAAATAACTATATAGCATAAAATAAACTATTAAAAATCACAGTTTCATGGACATTGTCATGTTTCCCATGCATTTACTTTAGTCTCTTTATTGCTCTTTTCACAGACCCTTTTATCTAGTTGGCCTTATTAAAGTGGATTTATAATAAGGTGGCAAATCATATTTCCCCAGGAATACAAATGCCACTTTGGCCATTCAAATCATATTATGACATTCATTCATTTAATCTAGTGGCTGATTGGGAACATCTGCTTGATAATGACTTGCATAAAATTAACTATGAAGAAACACACTGATAAAAGCAGTGGGGAGGTGACTGCTAACGTCTCTAGGTTACGTATGTAACCATGGTTCCCCGAGGGAACGAGACGCTGCGTCGAGATTCGCTTTGGGAACGCCCCCCTGCGTGACCGCATTCTGAAGCACGTGTCTAATCCGTCCAATGGAGCTGCGAGACGTCAGCAGCGGGTGACGTCAGCACCAGAAAGCATAAAAGGCGCATCCGGCCAGGCGGCCACCCAGCTTCGATGAAGTAGCGCCTGCAGGGATGCAGGGAGTATGGCCAAGAGACGCAGCGTCTCGTTCCCTCGGGGAACCATGGTTACATACCAAGTCCCTGCCTGTGTGTGTATATCTTATGAGCACATCACGAAGAGAGAACTTGGGAACCTGGGGTAGATGCCAGGTGTAAGTTGTAAAAGCGGACAAAAGTGTTCGGAGAGGACCAGCCCGCCGCAGCACAAATGTCCTGCAAGGCCACACCCAGGCTGAAAGCCTTGGAGGCCGCCATACTCCTGGTCGAGTGCGCTCTGACCCCCATAGGCGACGGGAGGCCAGAGGACTCGTAAGCTAGTGAGAGGGCCTCGACCACCCACCTACTCATAGTCTGCTTGGTCCCTGGAGATCCTCTCTTGGGCGGACCAAAGCAAACAAAAAGCTGACCTGCCTTACGCCACGGGGCAGCTCTGTGCGCGTAAACGTCCAGTGCTCGAACTGGACAGAACAGATTAAGCCTTTCTTGGCCTACTTCCTGGAATGGAGGAGGACAGAATGCCTGAAGTACTATGGGCCCTGGTGAAGAAGTGGGCACCTTAGGGACATACCCGGCCCTCGGGTAAAGGAATGCCCTAACCATGCCTGGAGCGAACTCCAGGCACGAAACAGAGAGTGCCTGAAGATCCCCGATCCTTTTCAGTGAGGAAATAGCGAGGAGAAAG
>NW_015506982.1:61062-73644 GCF_001515645.1 Sinocyclocheilus grahami
GGAAGAACTCGATATTGGTACGCTTCGCCCCCGAAAGCGAACCTTAGGAACTTCCAGTGTTGAGGGAGGATGGAGACATGAAAGTAAGCGTCTTTGAGATCTATCGTAACAAACCAGTCCTCGGACCGGATTTGAGATACTATCTGCTTGATCGTGAGTATCTTGAACCGAAGCCGTTTGGTAGCACGGTTCAGACGACGGAGATCTAAGATCGGACGCAACCCACCACCCATGCGGTCACGCAGGGGGGCGTTCCCAAAGCGAATCTCGACGCAGCTTGAGTTCCTGAAGGGGAAATATAACCACTAAACCACTAAATATTTGCTCAAGACCTGAAGAAAAGCTTTTATTTGCAAAACTAAGGTCAAAGAAAACAAAAGTAAAGTCAAGTGAATACATTAGCATGTAAAGTATGTTTGCCAAAGAAGAGTTTTGTGTAGTTATCAGCTGGAAAGATATATAAAGTACAGATGAAAAAATGAAGAATGATTTGAACTTGACAGTGAACTTTTACCCGATAACCATTAGTAATTTAAACATCAGAGAGAGAACGGTGTGATGATTTGACTCTATTTGAATATACCCAAAAACAAAAATTTTATGAAAATATGTTCACCCACAGGCCATCCAAGATGTATAAATTTAGCATTACATCATTTTCTCACCAATGGATCCTCTGCAGTGAATGGGTGCCATCAGAATGAGAGTCCAACCAGCTGATAAAAACATCACAATAATCATCAAATAATAGTTCAGTCCATCAATTAACATGTTGTGAAGTGAACAGCTGCGTGCTTGTAAGAAACACATCCTTCATTAAGACATTTTAACAGTCATGTCCAAAATATGAGACCATAACATTAATATTAATTAATTATATTAATTAATATTAATCCATAATATTGCTTTCTCCAGTAAAAAAAGAAAAGAAAAAAAAATGTCTCGTCTAAAGCAGGAGAGACAATAGATTATTTGATGGACTGGAGTCGTGTGCATTACTTGCAGATTATCGTTGTGTTTTTATCAGCTGTTTGGACGCTCATTTTGACGGCACCCATTCACTGCAGAGGATCCATTGGTGAGCAAGTGATATGACGTAAATTTCTCCAAATCTGTTCCCATGAACAAACAAATGAATCTACATCTTGGATAGCCTGTGGGTGAGTAAATCTCGGGCGAACTATTCCTCTAATAAATTATTCCTCACTACTCACTAAGTAGTGACTATTAACTTAGTGACTATTCCTCACTAAGTTAATAGCAATACTGCCATTAACTTCATTGTCAAAGTGAGCTTATGAAGTGCACCAACTACATAGTTCAAACAAATGTGATACAGTATGTGCCCAATATGAACAGAATGATCTTTCAAAACAGTTCCACCCTCCCAGCAAGAGAGGAAGACTGCGGATAATTGCACAGCAGACGCACCATTGTGGTCTGAATCAAACGCTGTTTGGACAGTACAGAATATTAACACCAACATCAAAACCATCCAGTTAAGTGACACACACAATCGGGCTGAACGAGATTAAACCATGCCTCTCAACCGTTTACAAACACAACTGATGGCCAGTTTGCTGCTTTTACATCAAGACCTTCTTTCTAAGTCAAACATCAGTGCAGTTTATGATTAAAAGATTTGCCATCAGAGCATTAGCTCTATGAGCCAAGGACAGATATTACATTGCAATATGACAGCAATTTGCACAATGCATTTTAAAAGGATACGTAAAGGAGAGACATATTACGAGAATAGAAGCACATCACAATAATGTGCCTGTCCTGCTAGTTCATCTCTTGTTTACCCCCCAAGTGACCGAAATGGAGGCTAAAGTTAATTTGCTGAAGACCTTTGCCACAGTTGCTTGTTCTGGCAGGCATAATTAACACTTGGTTGCACACTAATGCTCCCAAACAGATGCTGTCAGCCATGTCAAGGAGATTCAAACTAAATCCCCCTCACATATGAGCCTCCTGCGATGTCCTGTATGACAATGGGACGTAATTGTGGTGTGACCGAATACCCAAAAAATCTTTAACTCCAATCCTTCACATTTATTTATCCATTAGCTGTGCTATTGTCCTTTGCACAAGTCAAACACCAGGGAAATACATGATGAAAGTCCGTTTCCAACACTGAATTAAAAAAAAAAAAAATTAATTGCAAGTTTTTATTTCACAATTCAGATTTTCTTTTCTTGCAATTTCGAGTTTATATCTCACAATTCTGACTATTTTTCTCAGAATTGCATAATACAAACACAATTCTGAATTTTTTTTCAGAATTGTAAGATTTAAACTCACAATTCTGACTTTTTTTAGAATTGCATGATGTAAAGTCAGAATTGCGAGATATAAACTAACAATTAGCTTGCAATTATTATTAACTATTTGAAAATAAAAATAAATTAAATTAGTTCATTAATAATGCTAATAATAATATTAAAGAAAACTATATTTTAAAATATTGGCATGTATCCTTCAAAGGTTTTTCTGCTGTTTTTTTTTCAATAAAGTATTGCTTTAATGGGGTCAAGTGAAAAATGAGTGGATTCTGACTTGATCTGAATTAACCACCTCTGATTGGCCATTGCATCGCTCTTCATGAAAACCGGTATTACTGCGCATGTACACATCAATATTGCGTAAAATTTTCTCACGCTGAACAACATATAATTACTGTATTGTTACATTTGTAAAATTTTTGTATCAACTTGGTACAAAAGTACTAATAGCCTACTTTTGACAATAATCAAAATTATTATTAATGTTAACAAAGCTGCTTTCCACTTTATTTTTTTTAAAGCAAGATATAAGACAGAATTAAAATATAAGTATATAACAAGATGTATTTGCTCTATTACAGGCCAAACTCTCTGTAGCCATTTAAAATTAGAGGCAAACACTGCATTTCAATCACGATCCAAATAAAGATGCTACATACATGAACAGTTTCTGATTTAATTGATATTAAAAGTGCTGTATGTAAATGTCTGTACCAAAGCATAAAAACACCATAATATGTTCACAGGTATTTAGGAAACATGCTAAATTCACATACTTGTTTCTTCGAAAACCAATGCAAAAGCCAGTTATTCTACTTTGAAAATGTTAATTCCGTGTCGGAATGTCTGTTTTTATTCCCCTTCTAGGAAACTCCACGCTGCGTCCTCTAGCGGACACAATGGGGAATGCTGCCAGCATGACCAGTGTTTGAAGCAGTGTCTGAGATGAATGACAAGCGGCTGTGTCTCGCGGTTCAGGTCCCACTGCTGCCGAGGCACTGTGAAGACTTGGATTGAGGGGTTTGTGGGTTTCAGACACTCTTTTTAGGAGTTTTTGATCCAGTGGATAGTGCTATATTGAGTCGAGCAGCGCATTAAGGAGTGTGAACCTCTATGTTTGGATTCTAACATATTCCACTTTTGCGTTTGTCCCTGCGAAGAGCATGCGCGTTCAGTGTTACATGCTCATTGTGATGAGTCACGATGTCTAGGCTCCACTCAAGTTTGTTCCTATTCCCGAGAGATGTGGGGCAAAGTGTTTGTGTCTCGCGGCCCGGTCCTGCCGTTGCCGCGGCACAGTTTATCTCAGCTCGTGGTTATTGCTTTGATCTGCGGGATCCACAAACCGTCTCCTAACTGGTTGTCAGATGCTGCAGAAAGCATTTGGGTTGTTATGACTATGAAGTGTGAGCAAAGAGTCGTTTCATCCCTGATCTTGAGAGATCGTGGGTGGAGCTATATTCAGCTCGGCCGTGCCTCTCTAATATGCATGTTATTGTGTGTGGAGAGTCTCACTAAAGTGTGGATATATTTAAATACTCTGTGGAGAGAAGCTTGCGAGCTTTCTCTCACAGGGTGTTTCAGCACATAGAGTGGTTATGGGGAATGTTCCTTCCTGTGTTGGGCCGGATGGGTTTAGGAGTGGGCTGCCTCCCCAGGCTTCTGGGTATTTTTAAGTAGGCGGTCCCTCTGAATCCCGCTTAGTAAGTTTGGGCTGAGTAGAATGCTCCCCCTCTTCAGGGCTTTAAGTGAACCTGCCTCTGCTCAGAGTGTAGCTGTCTGTGGATGGTTATGCTCCAGCTCAAGCTTGCTTTGCTCTGGAATGTAACAGTCTGATGGCAGCTATGTTCTAGCCTGGCTTCTATAACTAGGTTGGGTTCCCCCTCGGCACAAGCTCTCTCAAGTAAGCGTTGAATTCTTGTCTAGGAATCTGCTATTCGAGGATAGCTGTGTTCCATCTTGGAGACTGTTCCCCTCTAGGGGGTTTTAAGTAGTGGTCTGCTTGAGCCCCTTGCCTAGACTGTGCTGGTCCACTCTGTGGTCAAGGCAAATTTCAGCCTTATCGGAGGGAACTGATATTTGAGGATAGCTGTGTACAGGCCTCTAGTGTTATGGCCACTGCTTACATCAGGCTTTGATCTTGGACTAATGATGTTTATGTGTTCGCACTTTAGCAAATCATTTACTGATGGTCCGGATCTCCCTCTTGTGAGCTCCTGGTCGATAACACAGTGCTTCGCTAGCCTACTGTGGAACTGACACTGATTGGGGACCTCCTTAGTACCTCCTTAGTCATCTGAGGGTGGTTATATTCCAGCCATTGTTATGGCAGGACGGGCTTACTTAATACAGCTATCTGAGGCTAGCTGTGTTTTAACTGGCAAGTTGCGGTGAGCCCTCTCCTGGAAACATAGCTATCTGAGGATATCTATGTGCTAGCTGTCCTCCTTTCCTAGAGCCTAGCTATCTGAGGATAGCTCAGTGATTACTCCCCTGCTTAGGGTTTTAAGTAGCAGTCTCCTTGAGCCCTTACCTAGACAGTCTCCCCTCCTTGGGTTGTAAGTAGACAGCCCACTCTCTGTGCTCTGGGTAGTCTCAGTTGGTCCACCTTTTGGTAGCCCCTTCCTAGGTACATTGCTATCTGAGGATATATATGTGCTAGCTCAGTGACTGCTCCCCTTCTTAGGGTCTTTAAGTGGCGGTGTCCTTGAGCCCTTGCCTAGACAGTGCTATCTCCCCTGCTAGGGTTGCAAGTAGATAGCCCACTCTCAGTGGTCTGGGCTAGCTGTGTATTGTTCATTCTAAAATGGTCTATGAGCCTTCATAAGACCCGTAGAATATAGCTATCTGAGGATTGTTGTGTTCTAGCTCAGCAGCTACTCTCAGTGGTCTTGTGTATCCAGGCTAGTATTGCTCACATAACATAGCTATCTGAGGATAGCTGTGTTCTTAACTTTGGTGGGATGTTCCCCTTTATCTGAATTTGGTTCCCCCATTCTGCCAGGTTATGTGAGTGGCCCGAGGCATCAGTGGCTTGACCCCTTTCTGAGGAAAGGCTTGGTGTATGTCTGTCACTTCCTTGGTCTCTCTCCCGGTGGACAGGCATGCGCCTTGGCATGGCATAGTTGGCATTTCGTTCCCCATTTTGTCCGCTAGAGGACGCAGCGTGGAAGTTCCCTAGAAGGGGAACGTCTCAGGTTCCGTATGTAACCATGGTTCCCCGAGAGGGAACCTGACGCTGCATCTCCTCGCCATGCCATCGACCTGCCTGTTTACGTCTCCTTCAGACAACTAAGTTGGTGACGTATTCAGCAGGTGCAGTTTTATGCTTCCGGGCATCTGCCTATGACATCATGGGCCATGTGGACCAATAGGATTGGCATTGTTTCAAACGTGCTTCAGACACCATGCTTCGCATGGGACTTTTGGCATAGACTGCTCTTTTCAACATACTATGCTTTGGGACACACCTATTCTAATCTCACATACTATTTAGGATGGATAGTATGAATATGGGGAGGCAGGGATAGCCGCAGTTACCATTGGGCTTGACTGGGCTCCAGCCCATGGGCCCTGCCTTATAGGGGGTCCCAACAATATAATAGTGGGTATCAAACAGCATAAACTGGTATTTATGATTATTTCACATAGAAGAAGGGCACACGTATTGAATCGCATCTGCGCCGATTAATTTGTCATAACATGGCTACTTTAAACAGCTCCATTAAACCTTTAGACCAAAAGAGCGCAAATTTAGAAATGTAATGATACATTCTCATATGCCCATTTCTTTAAAGAGGATGGTTCTATATTATATTAATGCAGCCATATCACCCTGCAGCACAAGACAGGTTGCCCACTGAAGCTAAGCAGGGTTGAGCCTGGTCAATACTTGGATGTGAGACCTCCTGGGAAAACTAGGTTGCTGCTGGAAGAGGTGTTAGTGAGGCCAGCAGGGGGTGCTCACCCTGTGGTCTGTGTGGGTCCTAACGTCCCAGTGTAGTGACGGGGACACTATAATGACAAAAAGCACCGTCTTATAGGATGAGACGTTAAACCGAGGTCCTGACTCTTTGTGGTCATGAAAAATCCCAGGATGTCCTTTGAAAAAGAGTAGGGGTGTAACCCTGATATCCTGGCCAAATTTGCCCATTGGCCTCTGACCATCATGGCCTCCTAACCATCCCCATATCTGCTGATTGGCTTCATCACTCTGTTTCCTCTCCACCAATAAGCTGGTGTGTGGTGGGCATTCTGGCACAATATGCTTGCCGTCGCATTATCCAGGTGGATGCTGCACACTGGTGGTGGTTGAGGAGATTCCCCCTTTCTATGTAAAGCGCTTTGAGTTCCCAGAAAAGTGCTATATAAATGTAAGGAATTATTATTATTATTTAATTAATGTTCTACTAACTTATGCGATCTGAAGAGTTTTGAGCGCTCTCTCCCGTCTTGCTGCCATCACACATAGTGGGGCAGAAATGTCATCAAAATGATTAAAAAAATAAAATAAAACTAGCCATTTAATGAGTTTCTGCTTTTATAGCCTAACATGTGCCTATGATAGAGTTAGCCTATCTCACAAACAAGAGTTCTGCTTTTTCCGAATATCTGCACGATCGCAAATGTACAATAAACAAGTTACTGAGTAACTTTCAGACACAAAATTCCGCTTTACTCCATTAAAAAGTAAATAGAATAAACAGCAGAACCGCTGCATCTCTAACCAACACAGTGCTTTGTTCTTCAGCGTAACATGGACCAGTAAATGATTAAATCAGGCTATAAGTACAGTCATTTGCAAAGTTAAATTAATAAGCATTTTAAATTAATTGGTTGATTTAAGTATTCAACTCACTCATTAAAAGAGTTACTTGCTGCCACCTACTGGCGGTCGTAGTTTCATATTTAAAAAAAGTAGCTTATTTAATTTTTACAATCATTTAATATTTCTACATATAAAATGTTATATTTAAACTTAATATAATTTATGCAAAATCTATCTATGGATTTTGTTGATAGTGACTTTATTTGATTGATAAAAGCCAATGTCTTTTCATTCAGATTGGATTTATTGATTAAATTAAATAATCTGACATAAGAGGACAAATATAGGCTATGACAATACATTTGTATAATACTAATACATTTTGTTTTGCTCATTGTAATTTCAGGGTTTTGATCTTTCAACTGAGAGAACGCATCCTGTTTATTGTAGTATAATGACTATTTAATATTAGCTACAGTGGGGAAATATTTATTTGATCCCCTGCTGATTTTGTAAGTTTGCCCACTTACAAAGAAATTAAGGGTCTGTCATTTTTATAGTAGGTTGATTTTAATAGATAGAGACAGAATATCAACCGAATATCATATGTAACATAGTTTGGTTAAAATTTCTCAATGGTAGTGTAAAACAACAGTTTTTACCCTGTCAAAAATGCTTTAAATGCAAATGAGCTCTGCTCACCCCGCCCCTCTCTTCCGAGCCGCTCTTTGAGAGAGAAAATCTTTAAACAGTAAACTTTAGCTGCATTCATCGTGAAACTTGCTAACTAGCACGGTATTAGGAAAGGCGATTTGTAAAGATTCATTAAAAAACCTTACACTCACTTCTTCTAGACATGAAAGCAGGATCACGAATGATTTGCGCGAAGATAGATGCATTTAGGTAGATCGAGGGGTGCATTACCTTCAAAAAACAAATATAATCCACTGCGTCTTCAGCGGCTTAGATGTCGGGAGTAAATGACGACTGCTATGTTCATTATTACATCCAACAACAGAACACCTCAATCGCTTAGGAGACATTCTTGTCTGTATCTGATCCGGCGTCCAAACAATGGTGGACTGATGACAGCTCACTCAGGGCGGGTCTTAGGTAAGACACCAGTCCAGTCTGTGCTGAAACGCTACTGTCAATCAAACAATCATGGGAGGGGCCTGTCTGTGTGACGTCACACAGACAGGCATCTGAGATCGGCTCGATTTAGGAAAGGGGAAATTATTTAACGAGATTTAAAAAAAAAAACACTGGGTGGATCTTTATCATTATACGGTGGTTGTGTACACACACTGCCAACACACATTTCAGTTCAAACAGCTTGTAAAAGTGCATGTGGCATCTGATGACCCCTTTAAAATAAACCTACCATAAAAATTCTTCATTTCTTTGTAAGTGGGAAAACTTACAAAATCAGCAGGGGATCAAATAAACATTTTCCCCGCTGTACATCTAAACTTTGACTAGGCTATACATGTTGCATGTTAATTGTACTATATAGGAACCTCAAAGCATATTTACATTTTTGTGTACTAATGCAGTAAATAATGAATTTATTAGACAGCGAGAGAGAGAGAGAGAGAGAGAGAGAGAGAGAGAGAGAGTTCACCCAAAAAAATCTAAATTACCCCATGACTTAACTCACCCTCAAGCCATCCTAGGTGTATATGACTTTCTTTTTTTCAGACAAATACGGTCGGAGTTATTTATATATATATATATAATGTCCTGGCTCTTCCAAGCTTCATAATGGCAGTGAATGGAGGTCGAGATTTTTAAGCAAAATTAAGTGCATTCATCCATCATAAAAAGTGCTCCACCCAGCTTCAGGGGGTTAATAAAGGCCTTCTGAATTGAACTGATGTGTTTGTGTAAGAAAAATATCCATATTTAAAACTTTATAAACCATAATCTCTAGATTCTGCTAACTATTGTACAGTGTACACAAGAGAGTGGCGTTCCAGCTGCAGTATATAATTGTCCTTTCAGGATGAAAGCAGCATCCAAGGACGCAATCAAATGCAAGAGGTACAAAGATTTGGGAAATGAAATGCATAATCATACACATACACACTAACCTAAAAGCAGCAGAGAACCTCTGAGAGATGGTTGATCATTTGGACGAAGCTCTTTGATGTGATGTGAGACTAAAAGTGAGTGCCAGGAAGGTCAGCTAGGCGATTGTGTTGGTGGAAATTTGATTTACAGCTAAATCAAGTATTGATTTTGGCCAGTGAGCGGAACTCTTGTTAAATGTGCAGACTTACCGAAAGGCCGATACAGACTTCCTAAGAATTCATGCTATGTGCAGTGATGTTTAGCACATTGCTGGTGAATTCACTACGTACAAAGCAGTCCTGTTTCACCAGTCAAAATGTTTTGAGGTTTTTAAACGATATTTTGCAGCTTCAACTGCCAAATTTTCAAAAACATCTAGATTAACCAACAATAAACACTTTACGCCATATTTGCCAGTTAGACAATTAACATTGCTTAGGTTCAGTGGTCATAAGTTCTAATTTTATATTTTTATTCATAAATGATAATGATTGCTAGTAATTAGTAAATAAGTTGAGTTTTATGGGCCATCAAGGACAAGAAGCATGCACAAGCACAACATTTATATAAATACTTAAGACAACCTCAAAAGGGCCTGAAAGTTAACCATCAGACATGGGGAATAAAATTGATAAGAGTGATGTTAATTACAATTCATTTGCATATTTTAAACATTTTAAATGTGTAAAGTCACACAATATAATAATAATAATAATAATAATAATATATTATTATATTAAAGGAATATAAAAACAAATGAATGAATATGAAATAAATGAATGAATGTAATGAATGAATGAAGATTTATTTTGATTAAAATAATGTAAAAAAAATAGTCTCTTCACCATCAATAACTGTTTTCAAATGACATTTCATTCAATCAATCAATCAATCAATCAATCAAAGTAAAGTATTCAAACAGTAACCAGTTCAAACTGTGTAGAAATCTCAGGAGGAAGGGCATGAGTGATTCTGCGTGTATAAACTAATATTGTAAGTGAAGCTGCGGCACAGAGCCAGCTATAATCTTCTGCTACAGTCAAAACTTTACCCCAACCTCCCGGCCCATGAATGTTCAAGAGACACAGCTATTACTGATGTTATATTTGCAAATAATCACCTTTATTTAAAGGTCCCGGAACAATTCTCCATGTACAAACTTATTATAGAGTACAGACTGAAAGGCTGGTTTACCTATAACTGTTAGTTAACATTATATTCTTTATACGTAACCCAAGTGACGTCATATGAAAAGTTTAATAGGTGGAGCAAGTAATTATGATAAATAAAAATAAGATTTATAAAAACTTTTTTCTTCAGAACAACATTAAACTCAACATTAAATCAAAAATAGTTAAACAAACCAAAAAATTAAAAGAGAATGTAACATTATTCTCTTCATAAATTAAACATGCTCTCCTGATTGCATGGAGATATTGTGTTATGCCGCTAATAATGATTGCTGGTAAACCTAAGGACTTAGATTTTTTTTTATAACATTAACGCTATAGTTTGCCAGCTGAGCACAGCTTTAATTTATTTCCTTTGCCCATAACTCTGTTTGACACACAGACAAAACAAAATGTCACAACTAGTATAGTTGAGGTGCAGATGGAGTTTAAGTGCCTCGCTCAAGGGCACAATGCTCAGCTAAAATGCACATGCTGAAATGCACCAACCTGCCTTACATTTATAGTCCAGTTTTGTTTGTAGTGGCTTTTGACCTTTAGAAACATTTAGTTTTGCACATTTAGAAAATAGATAAATAAATAAAATAACTATTATTTGGGGAAATAGACATCTTTTGTGAAGCAAGAAAACGCTACATGGTGCTATTTGTGATCAAATTGAAATATTGTATTGATGACAATTGTAGGTAGTAACATAATTAGATTATACATTTTAGGTCAGTTTTTTTTTTTGTTCATTTATCGTAAAGATTTGAATAAGATTATTTTGTACCCATATTGGTATGAAAAAAAGTAATCATTAAAACATAATTAGTAAAATTAAATTATTAAAGTATATCAAACACTTGATCACTGATAAATAAATAAACAATTCTGCAACTAAGTGGTACAGACAAGATACAAATGAGAGGTGCATTCACACAACGCTAGTAAAACAATAAAAAATGTAAGCTGTCTTTGAAGTGTTCAGACTTCTTTTTGATTACTTTTAGATTATTTTTGAACCAACTAGTTTATCACATAGTTTTGATAAGTTTAATTATGTTGATACTAAAATATAAAGAACATGAAGTGCATTAGTTATTTACACATTTAAATCAGGGTTGCCCAAACATGTGTGTCAAAGAACTGTAGGAGGTTCATGAGTTGATGAAAAGCAACTCATGAAAAGCAAATAAGTATGTAAGTAAATGAATAAATAATATTACTCTCTCTCTCTCTCTCTCTCTCTCTCTCTATATATATATATATATATATATACACACAACAATATGAAATTATAGAGGATTAGGTAGAATCAACCAAATTATGACAATTTTACTTTGTGCATAATATATATGATCCAGATTAATCAGTTACTACCCAGCAGGTTTGCAGCAACATGAGGGTTAGTAAACGATGACAAAACTTTCATTTTCACTTGAACTATCCCTTTAAGCTCCTGTAAGATGCTTGTAAAAATGCTGATGAGGCAGGTGTGGGAGTGTTTGACTCAGCGTGAGAGAGTCAGACAGAGTGGAAACTTATTCATATTCTGAGCTGATCAGGGGGAACCAAATGAGCAGGACAGCCTGCTGTGCACTCTGGCGCTTAAATTAAGCAGGATGGAGAATGAGAGAGGGAAAAAAGATAGGGATAGACAAAAGAACGAAGGAGGCCTTAAATGAAAAGGAAGGTAGGATAATGGCACGACTATAATGATTAGATGGATGAGGCTGGGATAGTAAGCACTGTGTGATTGCTCAGAACAGCTGCAGTGTACTGTATGTGCGCTGTGTCAGACGAGGTACTTTCTTTCATAGAATTCTCAGTTCAAGTATCAATTTATAACATTGACTTACATTATTGATATATTGAAATCGCTGACTTTTGATTCCAAACACATACACAAAGAGTAGGATTTACAATAAATTATTAGTAAATTACTCAAATGATTACAAATAAATGGCAAGTGACACACTAGATAGATAAACAGACAGACAGAGAGACAGACATATATAGATAGATAGATATAGATATATATAGATAGATAGATAGATAGATAGATAGATAGATAGATAGATAGATAGAGACAGACAGATGATTTTACACAGCATTCTGTCAGAATATTGTGTGACAGTCACAGAAAAAAAAAAGTGTTGTGTGGCTACTAAAAAATACTTCAGTTTCAATCCGATTAAGAGTTTTGCAACAGTTCTGTACTGGAAGAAAAGAACACAGGCCTACACAAGCTTTCAATTGCACTTTAATTGTAAAATATCCG
>NW_015506982.1:73656-85105 GCF_001515645.1 Sinocyclocheilus grahami
ACTCTCTCTCTCTCTCTCTCTCTCTCTCTCTATATATATATATATATAAATATACACACAACAATATGAAATTATAGAGGATTAGGTAGAATCAACCAAATTATGACAATTTTACTTTGTGCATAATATATATGATCCAGATTAATCAGTTACTACCCAGCAGGTTTGCAGCAACATGAGGGTTAGTAAACGATGACAAAACTTTCATTTTCACTTGAACTATCCCTTTAAGCTCCTGTAAGATGCTTGTAAAAATGCTGATGAGGCAGGTGTGGGAGTGTTTGACTCAGCGTGAGAGAGTCAGACAGAGTGGAAACTTATTCATATTCTGAGCTGATCAGGGGGAACCAAATGAGCAGGACAGCCTGCTGTGCACTCTGGCGCTTAAATTAAGCAGGATGGAGAATGAGAGAGGGAAAAAAGATAGGGATAGACAAAAGAACGAAGGAGGCCTTAAATGAAAAGGAAGGTAGGATAATGGCACGACTATAATGATTAGATGGATGAGGCTGGGATAGTAAGTACTGTGTGATTGCTCAGAACAGCTGCAGTGTACTGTATGTGCGCTGTGTCAGACGAGGTACTTTCTTTCATAGAATTCTCAGTTCAAGTATCAATTTATAACATTGACTTACATTATTGATATATTGAAATCGCTGACTTTTGATTCCAAACACATACACAAAGAGTAGGATTTACAATAAATTATTAGTAAATTACTCAAATGATTACAAATAAATGGCAAGTGACACACTAGATAGATAAACAGACAGACAGAGAGACAGACATATATAGATAGATAGATATAGATATATATAGATAGATAGATAGATAGATAGATAGATAGACATATAGATAGATAGATAGATAGATAGATAGATAGATAGATAGATAGATAGATAGATAGATAGATAGATAGAGACAGACAGATGATTTTACACAGCATTCTGTCAGAATATTGTGTGACAGTCACAGAAAAAAAAAAGTGTTGTGTGGCTACTAAAAAATACTTCAGTTTCAATCCGATTAAGAGTTTTGCAACAGTTCTGTACTGGAAGAAAAGAACACAGGCCTACACAAGCTTTCAATTGCACTTTAATTGTAAAATATCCGTGAGCGCTGAAGAAACCTGACATACCGCACGGGGTGAAGTGCAAGGGTTTGACACTCAGCAAGAAAATCTGATAACTTTACTGCAGCGCAGTTAAATCATTAAGCCAAGCTTTCGCCGTGATGGAAGAGCTGTCCTCTGAAGCTGTTACTTTTCTATAACGGCGGAAATCTGGGCAAATTTGATCTGTGAGATTACAATCCTCGCTACTAGATCATGTAGAGCTCATTGGAAGAGAGGTCCATGAAGACCAAAATGCATTACTCACTAGGAACGCCTATCAATTCCCATCTGCTGCAGGTCACTTAGATTAGATCAGTCGACCTTTGTTGGGATTGGAGCTGGACGGGTAGGTCAGGAGAATGTACAACAAGGCCAGTTTAAATGACTCTTTGAATGGGTGGGATTTATCACGGCTCCCACTAAGGACACTTAATGATGTCCAGGACTACATGTGTTGTCACAGTCTCTGAAGGTCCAGGATTCAGGGTCCATTAGGAGCGTTTGAGATTTATTGAGATTTATATCCATGGTAAAACAAAGGTATGGCGTGCATTCGTTTCTCATTTCCAATTTAAAATAAAATTAAATTAAAAAAAACATACTGCATGAGATATTAAGAATCTGAGAATTTGTCTGTAATGTGTATTTTCAATGGCATATTTTTTCACTTGTTTTTACAGAAGAGGATTAGGGCCAAGCAGTAATAAAAACAAAAACAAAAACAAATCTATAGTCATTATAATGCGAGATTAAACTTGTTAAATTTCAAGAAAAAAGCTGAAATTAAATGTTGAGAATAAACTCATTAAATTACGAGAAAAAAGTTGCTGTGTTTCGAGAAAAAAACAAAAACAAATTAAATGTTGAGAATAATCTCTAATTAATTACATTAAAATTAAATTATGAGAATAAAGTGAAGAATAATCATCTAATCCTAATCCTCTTCCATAAAAAAAGTAAATGAAACATTACAAAAAATGAAACATTTTATTATCATTTTATTTTGTTTTATTTTAATTTTATTATAAAAAGGAAATACAGTTTCAGTATTTCTGCTTCAAAAGTTCACATTTAATTCAATGTTTTACTTGCCATTTCTTTGTAATTATTTGTGAAATTTACTAGCGATTTCTAAAAACTGTCTGACACCATTTTTTCAGTGTAGATTTTAGATTCTACACAGAAATAGCAGCATAAAATATTATAAAATATTTTATACAGTTTTGCTGAAGAAATTTATTTTGTTTTAAAGATGCTGATATATATGTGTTAAAATATAATTAATTAATGATTTATTTATTATTGTTTGAGAAACAACAATATATATATATACAGTGGGTACGGAAAGTATTCAGACCCCCTTAAATTTTTCACTCTTTGTTATATTGCAGCTATTTGCTAAAATCATTTAAGTTAATTTTTTTCCTCATTAATGTACACACAGCACCCCATATTGACAGAAAAACACAGAATTGTTGACATTTTTGCAGATTTATTAAAAAAGAAAAAAATATTAACTATTTAGTAATATTGTTGTATGTTAATAATTTTTATTCTTATTAGAATTGTATAATTGATATCATTAACATTAAGTCATTAACTTGCCATTTCTTTGTAATTATTTGTGAAATTTACTTCCAATTTCTGAGTGAAAATTGTTTCTACATCTTTTTTTTTTTTGGTCCAGTTTGGACTAGTGTGGATTTTGAGATGATGCTTTTAATTCATTTTAGATTGGCTCTATGCTGTTGTTGTTTTGTTCGAGGACCAGCTTGATCATGAAAAAGCTCAAAACATGCCTCATACTGGTGAATTTGATGGTCATTTCAGATGGTCAGCAAACTGAACCAGCCAAACTTGCATCAGAAACATTTTTAAAGGGCCACTGGAAATTGATAAGTCTAATTGAAACCAAATAACTGTAGCATTTTTTTTTAGTAGCTGCATGCAGGGTTATCATAGACACCCCCACCCCAGTTATATCAATGTTAGCAGTGTTCTATCCTACTTTATTCAATCAGAATATGATCCTGCTGCTTGAATTTCATTAATCTGAACTGATCAGCATTCCTGCTGTGTTGTTAATTTCTTTAGCCAGTAGGTACAGATCATATCTTATTCTTTGTGCTATCCCGGCCATCGTCTTTGTACGCTGCTTTCGGTATCATTTCTGGAAAATGACAGTGGTCCTTTAGCCACTAAGCACTGGTGTGGAGCCCAAGTCTTCAGAGAATGTACTGCTATCTGTTCTCCCAGCATTAGCCTCCCAGTCCCTCTGGCCAAATAATAATGTGCTCTCTCTCTTGACACAGTCATCTCATCTCTGCACTCTATGATGAACAGCTTAAGGTCAAAGTACCAAATTAGCGGGTCCCATTATTCTCCAGACAGTAATGGCACCTTTATGAAAGCAGCGATATGTAATCTTTCACAAAGAACCTAAAGACTGCATACTTAGAGCAGTTTCCTCTTGAGATGAATAACACTGCACCACCCCCAGATCACATATTAATTGTTTGGAGAATGGAAAAACCTAAATAGATGGCCTTTTTAGTAGGGTTAGTGGCTTTGTTTGTTCTTCACTGTAGGAATGAGGCTTATCTCGAAGACTTTGAGATAGTGAGAAGCTACAGAAGCAAATTGGATTTATAAGTGGGAAAAGGTCACAATCGCAGTCTGCATTTAACTTATTAGATGACTTATGCAATACAATAAAAAGGTGGAATATAATTTATAACATTATAACAGGGTTATTATTGGAATCCAAAACAGAAATAAAAGAATTAACCGCAATGGCTCCATGGAGAATTCTCCATTGCGAATCCCCTGTTCCCCTTCAGGAACTCGAGCTGCGTCGAGTCGCTTTGGGAACGCTCTTGCGTGACCGCGTTCTGAAGCACTGTGTCAAATCCGTCCAATGGAGCAGCGAGACGTCACGAGCAGGGTGACGTAAGCACCAGAAAGCATAAAAGCACATCCAGCCGGGCGCAAACCAGCTTCTGCTCTTCAGTAGCGCTCTGTGTATGTGTCTGTCTATTTACTGTTGTCTGTCCGCACAAGCACTCATATATATAAAACAATGAGAAAGTCTATGGCGAGCGAACGGCATTACAAACGCTGTGTTTCTCCCTGCCCACGATATCTGGCGGCAGGGGATACACACGATGTGTGTGTCGTTTGTTTAATGGTGGGCTTATATAACACTCTCCATTCAGGTTTTACATCATCACATAATTTAAAAACTGAACGCCATGGGGTATCAACTCTTTTGTCAAGCATTTTCTTGTTAAGGATCAGAACACACATCTTACACAAAACCCTTCCTGTACAAGAAAAGAAATCAACAGAAAAAGATTGTTCTTGTTTTAATAAAATACTTGAACATTCTTCAAAGAACGGTTGGATTGTCAAACAGTGGAAAGGGTCTTCACTATCAGGGATATTACTCCCTGAAAAAAAGTCCTCCAGAATCAGCTTCTCTTCACTTGTAAATGCCTCTATCAGTTTAGATAAAAAATGAGTAATTGAGCGAATAGATCGGAGTCCCATTCCTTTTGCAATAGCCTCTGTGTCCTTAAAATGAGGTCCAGTTAAAGACAGTAACTGACCTATAACAAAAACTCCTGAATTTTGTAGTGCCTTGCTGAAACCCGGTAAAAAAGTGAAAGAAGAAATGTCCAGTCTTGCCTTGCAGATCAGAGGCTCCCTTAATAACCAGTAAATGGAATGAAAATTCTCAGTATTCAGGATGTGAAAAAAACTCCACACTTTAAAAAGATTCTGATAAAAAAGAGGCAGCTGTGAAAGGTTCAAACTCTTGGGGTCCATCAGAAACAGAGATCTATCCAGAGCAAAATTTCCAACAGTCTGTAGTATACTGCAACTGATAGCCCTCCAGCTTACATTCACCGGTCCATCTAGAAGTCTTTGTATAAAATGTAACCGGAAAGTTGCAATCCTGCTCTGTAAATGAATTAAACCTTGACCGCCTTCCTCTTTAGGTAAATACAATATGCTCTGTGGGATCCAAAAGACAAAGACCGCTTGAATTTCAGCCATCAATTTTGCAGGAGGGTCAATACATGCCAGTCTATGCCATAAAAGTGAGGCAACCAAGTTATTGACAATAAGTGTTTATAAGTGACAATAAGCCATTTCCAGTCTAGACGACCTCTTACTTTCTTTAACATTCCATCCCAGTTTTTTTTTTGTGAAACAGTGTCATCTCCTAAAAACACTCCAATATATCTTATGCCCCATCTACTCCAACATAAACCTTCAGGTAGAGTTGGTTTTCCATCATGCCAATCTCCTAATAACAAAGCATCACTTTTCTTCCAATTAACCTTTGCTGAAGACCATTTTCCAAATTCCTCTATTAATTTCGATAGGACATGCATATCCTCTTGTTTATTGATTATTATTATAACGTATCAGCATAGGCTGATAAACAAAAATTCAAATCACACTGTGGTACTCTTAACCCATCCAACCTCTTCCTAATTTGCTGGAGTAGTGGTTCAATAGCAATATAATATAACATACCTGACAATGAACATCCTTGTCTAATTCCCCTATTAACCTTGAATAGAGCACATAAGCCACCATTAATCTTAACTACACTCTCAATGTCACTATAAAGAATTTTTAGCATACAAAATGTTCATGGAAACCGAAGGCTTCCAAGGTATTCCATAAATATGAACGTTCCACTCTGTCAAATGCTTTTTCTTGATCTAAGGACAACAGACCACATTTGATATCAAGTATTTTAGAAACCTGTATAATATCTCTAATAAAAGAAATATTATCAAAAATGGACCTACTAGGTAGACAGTAAGACTGATCCGGATAGATCACCTGTCCCATTACCTTAGCCAACCTGATTGCCAATGTTTTTGAAAGTAATTTGTAATCACTGCATAAAAGTGAGACTGTCCTCCAATTTTTAATCTCAGTGAGATCTCCTTTTTTTGGGAGAAGAGTAACCACTGCTCTTCGGCAGCTCAACGGCAACCCACCCTTCAGTAAGCTATCATTGAACACCTCCAGCAGATCCACTCCAATCTCAGACCAGAAGGTTTTCAGAAACTCAACCGGCAGCCCATCCATACCTGGATTTTTTCCAGACTTCATACTCTGGAGTGCTGTATAAAGATCTCCTAAGGTCAGGGCACTGTCCAGCTCTTTATTGGACTCCTCTGAGATTTTTGGAAGATTTTATAGGAAAACATTTTTTCCCCGATCTTCAGGCTCAAGCTCACTTCCATACAGGGACTGGTAAAAACACATTGCTTCTTCACGAATATCTCTGGGATTAGATAGCAAAATACCATCCTCAGAACGTAAGGCGTGAATTATGCGCTGAATTTAAAATAAATTTACAACTCACCATGTTATGATCAGAAAATGGTAATGGTGTGATATAACATTTGTTAAACATGTTCAAATGGTGCTTATAAACATAAAACCTGTCTAATCTGGCTAAAAATAAACAATTATCACGTGTGTGAGCCCATGTATATTGTCTCTCATTACCATTTAGAGCTCTCCAAACATCACATAGATCATATATTTCAATGAAATGAATTAAATGTTTACACGAACCATGTGAGGTTCAACATGATTTCTGTCCATATCAAGTTCAGCACAATTAAAATCACCCCATAAAAACAAAAACTCCTCAGTACAGCAATTTTGTAAAGTTGAACAGAGGGTATCTAAAAACAATAATCTTTCCACAGGTGCAGTTGGAGCATAACTGCAAATAAGTACCAAAACAAAACTTTCATAAGTAGCTCTAACTTTTAAGAGTCTACCTTTAATAATCTCATTTACATCATATGAAATTGGTTTAAAATTCCTACTAAACAAAATGGCAACTCCACCACTTAGAGTAGAACTGTGACTTAAAACAGATATTCCACTGAATTCTTTCATCCAATCAACAACATTATCTGAGCTACTATGTGTCTCTTGTAAAAAAGTTATATATACATTTCTGTTAAATTTCTTCAAAAATGTTTGCTCTTTTTTTTTTAATTATTTGCACCATTAACATTCAGAGAAGCAAGATGCACCTCACTCATTATAAAAAGGAAAAATAAGAAAAGATACATCTTACCAAGCCAAAGAAGAAAGCTATTCTTAGTCTTCATAACAAACAGTATCATTATTTAGAGCAATGCAGACGTTCCTCACAATTTTTTTTTTAATCTATATACTAATTTGTTGGTAAAGCAGTCTCTGGCCATCAGACTTTTTACTATATCAACAAATTGCTTCAGATCAGGGAAATATTCTTGTACTTGTACTCCTCTCTTATTTTTTGTTGATCTGAGGAACAATTGTATGTCTTCAAGTTCATAACTACGAGTAATGGGTTCACTTTGAAAGAGACTCACACTGCATTCAGAGGAATCACTGTCACTCTCTGTGTCCTGCATTTCATTACCTTGTAACTCGTCAGTTTTGCTTATTTTCGCATCTAATGACTTGTTTTTCATTTTTCTTTTTTTGAGGGGTCTTAAAAAGAAGCTGTTCTTTCTCCATTGTTAACTGTGCCTCCTCACAAATTTCGTTAACAGCAACTTGCATCTGTTCATTGGTTGTACTTTACTTTTGTTTATCTGTCAGAGGAACCAAACTCATTGAGTCACTAGAAACGGTAGCTGCGGGCATGTCATTAGGGACTGACTCAGTTTGCCCACTCCGAGATGAGGCCGCTTCTGCCTCAATCTCCCCTGGAGCGTTTTCAACGGTCTCTGTCACAGCCGAGCCTTCTCCCGTCACTGCTACAGCAGCCTCCACTACACTGTTATCTTCGCTACCTTGCGCATTCTCATTCTCTTTTTCGCCTTCGATATTTTTACCTGGGCAGTTTCGAATTAAATGTCCAGTTTTTCTGCATCCAAAACACTTAATCTTTCCAGTAGTAACAAAAATGGTATAGCTGAAATCATCAATCCGAAAGTTAAGTGTTAAGTCTAAATCAGCATCATCTGGCGATTTCGCCAGATGATTGGTATCTTTTTAATTGGCGACACCAACTTGCCATAATGTGACAAAGCTTGCGTTAAAATCGCATCACTCACAAATGGTGGCACGTTAGATAGAGTTACTTTTTTGGCAGGTAAAGAAAGTGGGAGGACCGAAACAAATTCTCCTCCAACTACAATTCCCTGCTCTACCAAATCATTCGCTTTATCTACGCTATCCAGAAAAACCACAATCGCATTATTCATCCTGGAAGCGGATAAAACACCTGAGTGTCCAACCACCTCCCCAACGGCCAAGCAACAGTCCTCCACACGCAGCACGGACGCCACCTTAATTGCGTGGCGTCTCGTGAGTGAGCACAAAACCTGTACCCACTGGGCCGACATGCTTCCTAAAAATGGATAGCATGCGGCCCTAGGTGTAACACAACAGCGAGGAAAGGGGAAAACACAAACAAACAACAAACAAAACCAGCGTAGAGAATAAAGAGGGAAAAAAAGATTCACTCACACGTTCACACCACTCCGTCCACTCACGCTCAACACCCGCACCGGAAGTGAGATAGGTAGATAGATAGATAGATAGATAGATAGATAGATAGATAGATAGATAGATAGATGATAGATAGAGAGAGAGAGATAGATATAGATAGAAATAAATATGTTGAAAATGTTATAGTGATGTCTCATGCAACCTGGAAAACTAAAGAGAATTTGACAGGTGTATTAAAACAGAAAGAAATGTATTTTAGGAGGGTTTGCAAAAAGTTGATTTTACTCTGGAGTTTATAATTAATTCCTCTAGTGGTTGGAACTTCTGTAGCCAAAAAGAAACAAGTATTGGCTAAGGTCATAGAAATAAATAAATATATTTATCAAGTCTGAGAAGAAACCTAGATGTAAAATCACAAGTTTATTAAACAGAAGGGGAATAAACACATATATGAAACACATGTATATTGTAAGACATTTTTATTTTATATTTTAGTAGTAAAAATCAGCATAGAAATGGCTTTGACCTTTTAACATTCTAGCTTGCACTGATGAATGATGTAGAGACTGATGTTTTATGCAACATGAAGATCTGGAATGTGAGGAAAGATATAGCATGTGTACAGAAAAAAAATACACATTTCTATTTCTACACTCAACCAAATGTTGGTCATAGCATTAAATTATATGCCTATATTATTTAAATCATTACATAGTTTTACATTATATTATTCTAACAGATGGGACCCATTCAATCGGACCTGCAAGGACTCATTTGTGTGCAATACCAATCGAATGCACAGATTAATTTTTGAGAAAGGGGGCAATTAGCAGACTAATTAGGAGGAAACAGTGAACATGTTAATCAGTGAGGGAATTTAATTCAATCCCATCAGAGGAAAACAATCAAGTATTGAAAACACATTTATTGGATGTCAACTATTATGTGAATGTTATGAGTCAAGCTTAACAAAAACTCTGGGCGTTTGGACTTAAAATGTGCCTTTACACTTATTGTTTCCAGCTGCTGTTTGTTTATAGAGATTATATGACAACAGACTCTGGAAATATGGAGATGCAACACACTGCTTCTTGAGGATCAAAAAGGATGTTTATCCAGGAACATGTTGTACTTGGTGAAATCACGTTCACCATGGCAACACACACATGCTGAATCTGTTTGAAAGACTTGAGGCCTCTTGTAGAGAAGTCTTCAAAGTTTATGGTGTAAAAGCATTTCTACTTCTTCAGCTTCCTCCATATTTTTGTTTGATGTTTCCACTCCAGCTCTGTTGCAGACGTCAACCTTGGCTCTTTGCTTCTGAAAGCACAAATGTAGCAATACAGAGTTGTGTGGTGCTATAGAGTAAAGGCCAACTTTGTTCCCCCTTTGAGATTAATAGGGGGGGTTGACCTGTCTGGGCAGGCACAAGTCTATTTATGAGCCCTTCTCATGCTTCAGAGGTCTAATAGGAAGCATTGCTAGTTTCTCTCAGTTTCCTTAGCCCACCATGGTCCGTCTTGATCCACAAAGCAAGCCTCAGGCCAGAGCTGCGACAGCTGCCTGAAAGTCTGCTGAGGAATAATCAATGACAGGCCTGTTTCCTCAATACCATGCCTGACGCTTTGTCAAAGAGAATAGCTCATATATCTGATCCACACATGTGATCTACAGTATGCACCAAATGAGATTTGATTTCTCAGACAGTTGAACTTGTGGGAGGCACCGCTTTATTTTAATGCTGGCCGAGTGCTTGCTGGAGCCTGAATAAACAGTGTTGTTGTTTTGTTTGCTGAACATATTGCATTGTTTTTGGACAGAGGATAATTCAGGGTATTGTAATGTGTTTTCGTGCCAAGACAAACAGATAGAAGAACCTACAAGTCTCTTTAAGCATGTGTGCAACTCCTATTGTTAAACTTGGTTCCAATTATTTTTAATATTGTCATAAACAGATGTATGAAGTTGAGTAGAAGTGGAAATGGATGTATTGAAACAGATCATGATATTTTATTTATTTATTTATTTACTTATGTATGCAATGCACTTAAAGCATATTTTAAACATCTGTGTTATTTATACCTAGATCATAAGTCATCAGTCATCAAAATAAACATGTAGTGTAGTGAGTAACAATTGTGCGGCATAGCATTATATAATTTATTTGTGTATATGTAAGTTATATATATATATATATATATGTTTATTTACTTAAGTATGCAATGGAGTGCATTCAAAGCGTATTTTTAACATCTCTGTTGTTTTATACCTAGATCAATTATAGAAGAGCATTGTATTCTTTTTTCATATATTCATTCAATGAAATGCAATGCAATCAAAGCATGTTTTTAACATCTCTGTTAATTATAACATTTCTTTCATTATGGATTTATTCAAACATAGCCTACTGTATATTGAAGAACACATTCATTCATTCACATTCATTGCAATTTCACTTTTTTAACGTTAGTTAGTGTCTAATGTTGCTGTTTGAGCATAAACAATATCTGCAAAGTTACGAAGCTGAAAGTTCAATGCAAACGGAGATATCGTCTTTTAAAATTCTGGCAGTTTAATACAAAAACGGTTGGTAGGGACTACAACTAGTTACTTCCTGGGTTTGTGACATCACAAACCCAGATAAACCCCGCCCTCGGGAAAAGGCAGCAAAGGGGGCGAGACCATGCAGCGCTGCTTTAGAGAAGAGGAAGAGAAAACTAGAGGTGCACGTAAAAATCTATTCATATATGAATTGCGTTTCTGTCTTCTAACGATTCTAATGGATTCACAGGTTTCAAAATCAATGTTCAAAATCAGCGGTTCTTAATACTGTTCCTCGCGTCC
>NW_015506982.1:87017-103084 GCF_001515645.1 Sinocyclocheilus grahami
CCTCGGGAAAAGGCAGCAAAGGGGGCGAGGCCATGCTGCGCTGCTTTAGAGGAAGAGAAAACTAGAGGTGCACGTAAAAATCTATTCATATATGAATTGCGTTTCTGTCTTCTAACGATTCTAATGGATTCACAGGTTTCAAAATCAATGTTCAAAATCAGCGGTTCTTAATACTGTTCCTCGCGTCCCCCTGCTCTGCATCTCTCTCTCTCTCTCTCTCTCTCTCTCTCTCTCTCTCATTCAGCTCACCTCCAACAATGAACTGTTACAATTATACACTTATTTTCACAGAGATATAAGAAGCATTAAACATGGACGCGCGTGCAGTTGCCCTACTGTATTAAAGTTTTAATCAGGATAAGCAGTAGCATTTACAAATAACAGCATATCTAAAAGTATGAGACAACAACATACACAAAACATAGGCCTACCATAAAAAACATAGGCCTACCATTAAAAGCCATGCTTGCACAGGTTCTGCACGATCCTCTTCAATAATATCCTCTGCTTCTCAATCAGGCTCAAACTGATAAGCGATATTAACTATGCAGTTGTTTACAATACAGCAGGAGCACATGCCGCAGAGGTGAGGGGCGGGACGTTTATATGCACACTAGAGGCGGATTAGCCAATCACAACACACTGGGCTAGCTAACCAATCAGAGCCCATCGCCTATTTCTGAGGGAGGGGCTTCATAAAAGAAGGAAATGATCAGCCTGTTTCTCAGAGAAGGGACAGAGAGGTGTGGAATAAAGGTAAATTATGTGAAAAATAATGTGTTTTTTAAACACGTTAAACTGCACCCCATAAACACAATCAAGCCTAGAAAAAACCCAGTGAACCACCCCTTTAAGTAAAAATAAGACAATGCATATGTAATAGTGTGCATATATTTAGCAAAATGCTCCTTTCTAGAGTTAATTTCATCTTGTGTTACATAAGACACAATTCATTTTGTTACATTTGTTCTGTTTCTTTCAACATACCTTCTGAGGTTTATTCATGTTATTTTCGTGCAGTAACTGATATTAAAGATGAAGAGAAGCCAAAACAGTATTTATTTATTGTTTGAATTTCGTAATAAAATTGACAGAATTTGAGAGGCTCCTCCTCCTTCCTCGGTCACTTCAGCTCGCCCTCTGGACACTGGATCCACACCTACATCTTGGTGATCGTCACTATATGGCTCTGTCATGGCCGCCTGGATCCTCGACATCAGCACAAATTAAAGATAGTACAACATATATTTTGGGTGGTAAAATATGATCTAGACTTGTTCTTGGCAGATTTTCACCCAATTAGGTGATAAATCATGGCTGGTACAAACTCTCCAGACCCCAAGACCCAGATACTTCAAGACAAATGTGTATCATCCGGCTTCTAGAGAAGTCATATATTACCTTGTTTTCTGCCCTGAAGTGGAGCTGAAAGGACTCCAGCTGCATCGCCAAAATGATTCTTGAACCAAACCTTTGAGAAAGGACAAGAACTACACGACACTTCTCATTGTACTTGTCTCTGTCTTTTCTGCTCTATTTCCATGTCTCCGTGGTCTTCAGTCTGCTGGGGCTTCATCATTCCATGGTCAGGCTAACGGTAAATCCTGTGGGGAATTAGTGAGTCTCTGGGATTTCTGGGAGTATTTTTCCACTAACTTACTAGCTACAGTTCCTGCTCCGGCATCACTGTCTTTGAAAGTTGCACTGTTTTTCCTTTAATTACATTTTGTCCCTCGTGCCTTAAAGATCATAAAGTTATGAAGGGCCTGCGGCTCTCCTTGAGAGATGTGGCATATGCTCAAAGATTTTTTGAGTGCGAGATATGTTATGAAACTATATCATCTTTTTGTCCAAGTAAAGCATTTCAGAGACACATCAAGTGGCGAATAAACATTACAATAAGTGCAAACAAATTTATATGTTTTGGAGAAGATGCTACAGTGGTAGAGCTTTTGTTTCTGACATGGTAATGGTGTGTAACATCCGTTATTTATGTTGCTTTTTAACACAGTCAGACTGGTTGAAAATAACATGGCAAATGTCAAACGCAGGGTGAGTGTGGGTGTCTTAAGTGCAGTTGTATTTGGGGAAAATGCATCAAGGTCCTAATATTCTTTGTTTTATGATTTTAACTTGACATTTGACTTGGGGATATGCTGTCTTGAATGACAGTGGGATTATGAATGCCTCACGCGTGCTAAAGGCAATAAATGAACATATTGCAGACTTAATTTATGTCAGCTAGACAATAAATGAAAATAAACAGTTATAGTACTGTGGTAAGATATTAGGACAACAAGGCCTAGCTTTCTTGCATTTTTTATCCTTTTTAATATGACACATCTACAGTAAAACAATTATTAGAAAAATGGATTAGACATCACTGATTAAAATCAACCATATGGTGAGCCAGAAATAATGCACAATTCAGAAAGCATGTGAAAAAGATGGGTAGTTTCTAGCCCAGATAAATTTTCCTCATTTTGCATTACTAATGAAAGGTCACTTTTGGTTATAATTGAGTTATTAATGCTCCATTATATAATACAGTGGACCATAATAATAATAATAATAATCATAATCATAATGATTATTATTATTATTGTCTTAACTGCACAGCCTTGGAATACCACATGGAAGTTAAGAAATATCCTACTGTTACACCAATAATAATAAAAATAATTTATATATATATATATATATATATATAGAGAGAGAGAGAGAGAGAGAGAGAGAGAGAGAGAGAGGAAACTAGTGTGTAAATGAATAAGAAACAACAACGGAGTGTCTTTTGAGTTTTGAGAGAAAAAGAGTTCTGCCCTCTTTTGTGCAGAACTACTTACACCACAGATTAAAATCTCAGTTTGACAATTTAACGGCTGAGCCCAAGCCTCCGTTACTAATTTGAAAATGTCACTTTAGAACTAGTAACGACAGAATGTTGAGTTGCTTCATTAAACATTTATTGTATTACTGTATTAAAAGCAGCGTATAAAGTGGGGGAACTATGACGTCAGAATCCAGAAGAGTAATTTGCCACGGGTTCCTTTCGAGATTTTCCTATGGGGTTTTATAATGGGGGTTTTCAATGTATGTGTAAAATAAAGCCTGTGGTAAACATAACTTTGTGATACTTTGGTGTTTTGTTCTACAATGTAAATTACACACATCCATACCCAAAACACACATTTTGTAGCAGTTATGTTTATTTTTGAAAACGTATGTTTTTAATAAGTAACTAGATAAGAACGTTTGAGCTGTTTGGCTACCATCACCTTCAACTCAACCTTGCCACGACAGAACTGCTTGTGGTTCCATCAAACCCATCGTTTCATCACAATTTCACCATCCAGTTAGGCACATCAACCATAACTCCTTCAAAAACAGCCAGAAATCTTTCAGACCACATTGCTAAAACTGCCCGGTCCTGCAGATTTGCTTTATTCAATATCAAGAAAATCAGGCCCTTTTTTTCGGAACATGCTTCACAATATTCCAGGCTGGAATATTGCAATGCTCTCTTGGCAGGTCTTCCAACCAGTTCTATCAAACCTTTACAATTAATCCAGAATGCGGCAGCAAGATTAAGTTTTAATGAGCCGAACATAATGCATGTCACACCTCTGTGCCATCTTCATCTCTGTGCCAACTTCAAGAATCGGCTAAAAACACATTTATTCTTTCATACTTGACCCTCTAACTCTAGCATTCTCTATTCTAATTATATTCTTAAAAAAAAAAAATTATTTTAGAATTGCACTCTATTCATTTACTAATTGCTTGTTTTCTTAATAAAAGCTTGCTCTATTCTTTTTATATTCTGTTTTTATTTATTTATTATATAATAAATAATTTTTTTTAAAAGTGTCTGCTAAATGACTAAATGTAAATGTAATTTGTAAGGAGCTCAGAAAACAGCGTGCGGTAGCTACATAAGTGTATGATTCACCTCGCGCTTGAAGAATTAAAAATAAAATAACATTATTAATAAGCAAAAAAATATATATTTTTATAAAGAGTAGGCCTATTCGATTCCCGGCCTTAAGTAAATTAAGTGATTCCAGAAAAGATTTTTTATTCCCTATTAATTAGCTACTAGCATAGGCTACAAAATATTTCATTCATGCTATTTCATGTGAATAAATGTGTGCATGGTAACTATGGGACTATGTTAAATATAATTGTAATTGTTTTCTCTATATTGGCAATTATCATCTGTAACTGACTTTTTTATCGACATTGCGATACTTGTAAGACATCATCAATATACAATAATATCGTCATATCGCCCAGCCCTAGTCTCCACCGGAGCCGCTCCTGTCAGTTTGTTTTTTGACGCACGACTCAAATGCTCCGCTCTCCACCCCAATGCGGTTGTCAATTCCAAAAAAATGTGGTTGTCAATCCCAAAAACTGACAGTGTGAACGTAGCCAAAGAGTTGCTCTGATTGTCTAAACAGACTAGATCGCTTGAAGTACACTCTAAGAGCCCTCACTGGGCAGAGTGGATTAGGACCCTGCTCACTATCTGCAGCGGGGAGTGGCAGGAGTGTGATAACGAGGTCTCTGAAAGGAGTTGAGAGCACCTCCAGTATATAACAATGTCTTGGCTTAAGGATGACTTTACTGTCATTAGCAAACTCAAGACAGGAAGCACTGACTGACAGTGCCTGAAAGTCACCCACTCTCTTGACCAATGCTATATGCAAATAGGAGGGTGGTCTTAAGTGACATGGGCCACAGCTCAGCTGAATGGAGTGACTCAAAGGGAGGGCCCCGTAGGGCCCTTAGGTCTATTAACAAGTCCCAGGTCAGCACAGTCTGGGGACGAGGAGGATTCAATCCCCAGGCTCTCTTCAAGATCTTAACGATCAGATCACTTCTGTCGATCGATTGGGCAGCTTTGAGGGAATGATTTGCTGTGATAGCTGCCACATAAACTTTGAGTGTGGAAGGGGCGTGCCCATTGTCCAGCAATAAGTTAGCACATGGGACACATCACAGATCTATGCTTTGTGCAGAACACCAGTCATGAAATACTGACAATTTAAGGGTGTAAAGGTGTCTTGTAGAAGGTGATCTAGCCTCTAAAATGGTGTTGCTCACTCTCACTGGGAGCTGTACAGGCTTCTGTCGAGGCTCCATTCATGGATGCTCCATAGCTCTGGCCAGGGGTGCCAAATCATGTCATTTGCCTGTGAGAGAAGGACCTTCCTCAATGGTATTGGCCATGGGGATGCTGCTGACAGTTGCACTAACTCGGGGAACCATGCCTGGTTCCTCCAGAGCTTCCCTGACCCATCTGATGATCTGAGGAAGCAGGGCGATTGGGGGGGAAGGCATATAAGCAAGGGCTGGGCCAGGGCATCTCGCTGCATTGAGAAATAAGTTGGGCAGTGAAAGTTGTTTTCTGAGGCAAAGAGGTCGACCTCTGCCCTCCCGAAGGCAGACCTGAACCATCTGATGTTGTAGGGTCCATTCTCCCAGAGCCACTTTGCCTCAGAACAGCATGTCCGCTCCAAGGTTCAGAATGCCCGGCACATAAACCCATCTTAGTGAGAGGAGTTTGCTCTGTGCCCAAAATAGGAGGTGCAGAGCCATCCTGTAAAGGGAATGTGACCTGAGACCTCCTTGGTTATAGATGTATGCTACCAACGTCATGTTGTCCGCTGGACCAGGACGTGGTGCCCCTTTAACACTTTAACATGCATTGTAACCGCATGGTTGACCTTTTTTCGCCATCAAATTGCTGTAATTAAAACTCACCAAACAGCAGTTTTGTCTGTTTGTCTTTATACCCCACATTTAATAGAGGTTGTAATTTCAATTGTATCCATTGGGTGGCTATGCTGCAAGGGTATATTTGTTGCTGAGGAGCCGAAACAAAACCAGAAGTTTTTGAGAAGCTGGCGCTCTCTTCATACCCTTGCCGCTAGTGATGCTGAAAGTTGAGTTAAGATTTTTATACATCTAATTTCATGTTCTAGACCTCCTAACACTATATTTTGTTGAATGGCAGAAACATGGTGATCAAATTTATCTCTGTGTTCCCTCAGAAAATGTGCTTGACCGCTCGGTCGAGTTGTCCAGTTAGGGTCAAATGAATTGATGTTAGCATATGGCCAGTTTCCTTGCTACACTGAATTGTATGTATTTTACCCTTAGTTACACAGTATTTGGTTTTACCTTCAGATTGTCATGTCTTTAAATCAGTTTAATCCTTACATAATTTGATATGAGCTAGTAGTCCTACTTATTATTTCTACAATAGCCATTGTATCCAAGCCTTTTTGGAATAACATCAAATAGCTATAGCTACAGCTGTCTAGATGGGTAGTTGTCTATAAACATTCAATTTTCTGTTCAATAATCTGACACAATATAACATGTTTATGAGTTTGCAATTTAAAGGATGGATGGACATATTTGTCCATATTTTATGTAAGGGAAACAGGTCAATTTAGCTCAAAGGGAATCATTTAAGATTTTAAAGGGAATTTGGACAGAATCACTGTTTTACGGTTGATCACTGAGACGGCCAGCGATTCATTGAACGAGCCGCACAACATCAACTCTGCAATGGATATTAATATCCAAAGTATAGTGAAAACTATTTATTAGCACAGTAACAAGATCGGCAGTTTAAGACATTAACTTGTAAGCACAAAACACAAGATACTTCTCTTTTCAATATAAATAAGGCTTTATTGGAGAAATCTAAGACATTTAAACTAATCTAACACATAAACACACACATTCACACAAGTTGCAGAAAGACAGAAAGTGAGGAAATAATTAGTTTAAGAGAATGAAAATGTGAAATCCCAAGTTTACAGCAATATGTGAAAATGCATAGACCTGAACAACCATCAATCACTTAATTAACCCTCGCATTGAGTTCCTCAATGAGGTTAAAATTATATTAAGTGAACCAGTTCAGCTAGAATCTGGAGGTACTTGCTTGCCTGTGAAAGGGGTTCCCTTCCTTGTCTGGTTGCTGAAAGGGGTTTCCCGAGGTTGCTGATTGGCTGGAAGTTCAGTCTTGGGAAGCCAGTGGTTGGGTGTTGGCTGAAGACGCAGAGTTGTGGTCAGGTTAAAGTTTTAGACGGCACTCGAGGTCGGACTCGGAGACGTGGCGTTAGGCAAAACTTAACTCAGCTCATGAAACACGGAAAAGAAAAGAAACTAAAGTAAAGAAATAGAAGTAAAGTTTGACGAGACTAGGTGGCGTTTCTCCTCATGGTTTTGGAGGAGCTGGCGTGTAAGCCAGAGCACGCTCAAAGAGCGCCCTAACACTATATTTTGTTGAATGGCAGAAACATGGTGATCAAATTTATCTCTGTGTTCCCTCAGAAAATGTGCTTGACCGCTCGGTCGAGTTGTCCAGTTAGGGTCAAATGAATTGATGTTAGCATATGGCCAGTTTCCTTGCTACACTGAATTGTATGTATTTTACCCTTAGTTACACAGTATTTGGTTTTACCTTCAGATTGTCATGTCTTTAAATCAGTTTAATCCTTACATAATTTGATATGAGCTAGTAGTCCTACTTATTATTTCTACAATAGCCATTGTATCCAAGCCTTTTTGGAATAACATCAAATAGCTATAGCTACAGCTGTCTAGATGGGTAGTTGTCTATAAACATTCAATTTTCTGTTCAATAATCTGACACAATATAACATGTTTATGAGTTTGCAATTTAAAGGATGGATGGACATATTTGTCCATATTTTATGTAAGGGAAACAGGTCAATTTAGCTCAAAGGGAATCATTTAAGATTTTAAAGGGAATTTGGACAGAATCACTGTTTTACGGTTGATCACTGAGACGGCCAGCGATTCATTGAACGAGCCGCACAACATCAACTCTGCAATGGATATTAATATCCAAAGTATAGTGAAAACTATTTATTAGCACAGTAACAAGATCGGCAGTTTAAGACATTAACTTGTAAGCACAAAACACAAGATACTTCTCTTTTCAATATAAATAAGGCTTTATTGGAGAAATCTAAGACATTTAAACTAATCTAACACATAAACACACACATTCACACAAGTTGCAGAAAGACAGAAAGTGAGGAAATAATTAGTTTAAGAGAATGAAAATGTGAAATCCCAAGTTTACAGCAATATGTGAAAATGCATAGACCTGAACAACCATCAATCACTTAATTAACCCTCGCATTGAGTTCCTCAATGAGGTTAAAATTATATTAAGTGAACCAGTTCAGCTAGAATCTGGAGGTACTTGCTTGCCTGTGAAAGGGGTTCCCTTCCTTGTCTGGTTGCTGAAAGGGGTTTCCCGAGGTTGCTGATTGGCTGGAAGTTCAGTCTTGGGAAGCCAGTGGTTGGGTGTTGGCTGAAGACGCAGAGTTGTGGTCAGGTTAAAGTTTTAGACGGCACTCGAGGTCGGACTCGGAGACGTGGCGTTAGGCAAAACTTAACTCAGCTCATGAAACACGGAAAAGAAAAGAAACTAAAGTAAAGAAATAGAAGTAAAGTTTGACGAGACTAGGTGGCGTTTCTCCTCATGGTTTTGGAGGAGCTGGCGTGTAAGCCAGAGCACGCTCAAAGAGCGCAAAAGGTGATGACTGATGACTAGAAAAAGGCAAAAAAGGGCGGAAGAGGGTGATTTGATGGTGTCCTGAGTATTTAAACTGGGCTTTTGGACACCTCCCAAATGGTCTTTTGACCAATTAGATGTCGTCTTTGCTCGGGGTGTTGTATATTTCTCCTCCCAATTCCTAAATCAAATGTTATCTTATAAGGCACATGGTCCGAGTTTTCCGCTCTTGCAGAGTATAATTTTGGACATGATTTCTATAACAAGAATATGATACATTTGACAAATAATTGATTGGAAGAAACATTTTCAGCAAGAAGATTCAAACACACACATACTAAACATGAATATGAACCCTTAACCTATTCAATAGTTATTAAAAATACATACACAATAAATGATAAAGACCTGATAGTCACATGTGGGTTACATACATAATATGGAGTTATGCGTAGAAATGATTAGTTGCTCACAAGTCCTTTTAGTGTCATTTGGGTGCATGGAAAGGCAGTTTCTGTGCCATTCTGTGAATGTATGAAGACCAGAGATTAAGAGGTCTGTAAGGAATATCTGAAAGTATGTTCTTTGTCTCCTAGGTGGGGGGAAGTCAATCCACAGAGCTTGTGATTGTGGTTACTATCATGGGATGGTCATGCTGTCATCTCTTTGACCATTTAATCTTGATTTCTTGCCCTAAAATTGACAATCTCCTTCCTGAGTTATGATCAGTGTGTTCCTTTTGTGTTAATGTTGAAAGCTGTTCTGTGAAAGAGTTGGTTAGGCTTGCTTCAGACTGGCTAGTGCTAGGATCTGTTGTCTTCTGCATTTCTGTGGAATTCAGCTCCTCGGGTTTTAACCATGTCCTTGCTCGAATCTTAAATTGTCTGATTCGGTCTGATACCCTACATTTATTTAGCACAGTAAAATTACCTCATCATTCACACCTGAATATTTTATGTCTCTTGTTATCTAATTGCATAGTTGTGTGTTATTCAATGTGTCATACACAGTACACAATATATTTATTAGTATATGCCATTTTTCTTATCAATTTATATTAAATCTCAATGCGTCTATGTTGGGAGAACAGTTTATCAGTATGATAATTAAACTTTCATGGATAGCTGTATCTGAGGCACTGATTAATCAAGACACAGTTTGTCATTTTTGTGTATTGTAATGCTTATTATGTGCAATCTCTTTCAGGCATAATGGACTGTCAAACATTTTCTGGACACCCCAGACCTACATCTACAGTCTACAGCACTATTTAAATTTTATCTGCTGATCCATGTGATTCTGAAGTTGAAGATCTCAGTGATCCAGACGATGAAAATTATGATCATGTCCTTCAAACCAGCGAAGATTTGACACCCCCTCCAAATCAACAGAGAAATAGGAACAAGCTTGTTGAAGTCTCTACAGACCTGTCAAACTCCCTCCTATCCTGCAAAGTTCAGGAAGATGAGAAAGACCACATGGATCAAGAAGGACATTCTACCTTTCACTGTGCCCGAGCCTGTCTTCATGTTTCCAGAGTCAGTCCAGACACCATTTATGTATTGGAAGAGGCTCTTCACTGACCAGATGATTGAGCACATATCCGAGCATACCAACCAGTACTCAGTTCAACAGACCGGGACTTCCGTCAACACCACAGTTGCTGAAATGGAAGATTTTTTGTCAGTTTTCCTGTACATGTGAGTTTTTAAATTTCCCTCTTTAGAAGATTACTGGGCCTGTGAGTCATGATTCCCACCAGTGGCTGATACCATGTCAGTGAAGCGTTTTAAAGTGCCACAACGAAATGTCCACTTCAATGACAACTTCCAGATGGAAGGCTGCACTGAATGCTTCCATAAGATTCACCCTCTTTTTGACATGCTGAGAGAACAATGCCTTCTCATTCCCCCACCAACAGGCAGAGTGTTGATGAAGTGAAGGTGGCCTACAAGGGCACCATAGCTGGCAAACTCTGGCAGTGTATTCAAAACAAGCCAGATAAGTGGGGGTTTAAGATCTTCTGTCAGGTCAGCTCTATTGGCATTATCCACGACTTCATCCTTTACCAAGGGGCCACAACATTATTCAACAGTCAAGAGGAAGATCATGCACATCTGGGCTTGGAAGTCCTCCCCCTAGGTGGCAAAGTTGTTTCAAAACTCTGCAACACTATCACACACAAAGAGGCAACTGAGGTGTTTTATGACAACTTCTTTACCAGTTTCGACTTGGTGAAGAAACTGCACACCAACCTCGGACTGAGAAGTGTGAGTACCATCAGGGCAAAACATTATTGTACATAATGTACATTCAGTGATGTAAATCATGTTAATTGTTAATTATACAACCACACCCACACACACCCACACACCATGCATGCAAGCTTGCACACACATTTTTCTCTTCTGATGCAGATATATTGTACACAATCTTGTGTTTCTAACCCTTAAATATATATCCATATATAACCAATATATCCAGCACTGGTTTTTGCTGCAATAGCAAAAAACTCTCTTGATATTTTAAGAACAATTACAGAAGAATAAAATAAAGCATATTTCGTTACCTTTTGAAACTTAAAAGGGTTCAATTTGAGCAGATGATTTTACTATCGCTGTCATCGTCAGAGTGCACAACCACAGTACATCCAGCATCTGACTCATATTCACAATCTCAACCATATTCTCAAAACTATCGTTTTCAATGTCTTCTTATTCAATATTTTGATCACTTGCAGCTTATTCACCACATCCAGCATCAAATGGCAGTGGCATTTATATTTCATTGCGTATAGTAATTGCTCTGCACTAAAGCCATTCAAACCAGTTACATTTTTGCTGATGATATTTGTTTGTTTTATGCCTGCTGGTAATTGTAGCATCTGTGTGTAATAATACACACTATATATTCTCTTTTTATATGACAAATACTCTGTAACCTCAGTTAACAAGCCATATGAGGACCCATGGACCCTTCCCCCCGGAATGCGTAACACCCCAGGAAGTCGAACAGGCCACTTTGTTGCATGGCAACCAACGCTGATATCACTGGCAGAAACCAGGCATTCTTTTATATTTTACTTTTTTTTTCTTATTATATTGTTTATAATTAATAGATTGAGGAATACTATGAAAGTTGATGTCTAACTTTAAAAAATGAAGGAGGGAGAGGGTAGAGAATGATGTCCCGGGTCGCTAAAGACCCGAGGTATGCATTTAAGGGTTACTTTAAAACTGTATTAGGGTTATTAGAATATATACTCACACACACAAAAAAAAAATCTAATTTCCATGTCTTTCATGTGGTGCAAAATTGATGAGAGACAAAAAGATGGTGAAGCAAGGCCTAGGTGTTGTTGATTTATGTTCATCAGAGGGAGTCGTTGCAGTGAAGTGTTTTGACAACAAGTGTGTCACCCTGCTGAGCAACGCATGTGGGGTGGAGCCGCTATCTTCAGTGAAAAGATACAAAAAGGAGGCACAACAGAAGGTTTATGTCCCCTGCCCATCCATCGTCCTGGCATACAATCAAGCCATGGGAGGCATTGGTCTCTCTGATGTGCTTGTGCACCTCTAGAAAACGCCAATGAGGGCACGGCACTGGTACCTCCCTTTTTTTGGGTACATCATTGACATATTGAGCATTGTGAATGCATGGCTTATCTACAAGTGGGACTGCAACCTTCTCAAAGAGAAACCAATGCCCTTGAAGACGTTCTGTTTGTCAGTGGCAGTCACATTGAAGGGAGCCAACGAGGCACCAGCCAGGGTTGGCTGGCCCCCAAATGCAAAGCACAAGCCACAAGTCCCTAACCCCTGAGCTCTCAATCCCAGCCTGGAGGTCCACAACATCGGCATTGGACACTGGCCCATATTTGGCACTCAGCGAGGGAGGTGCAACTTGTGCAAAGGTGTCGCGTTGGCGATGTTCCAAATGTGGAGATGGGAAGTTTTTCCTTTGTTTGAACAACAAAATCCAGTGCTTTGTTGCATATCACCAGATGTAAATGTATTGACAAAAGCATTGGGACACCTGACCATTACACCAACAGGGCCTTAGCCATTCGAGACCAGTGGAAGCAGTTATAGATGAAAAGGGGGGACCAACTCAGTGTTAATGTCTATGTATTTAGAATGCAATGTCATTAAAGTTCCTGTTGGTGCAATGGTCAGGCGTCCAAACACTTCTGCCCATACAGTGTGTGTTTGATATTTTATTTTAATTTATAATTTTTTACATTAGATGCATTTTAATATTTGTATTATAATCTATCTCCAGAGTTAGCTAAGGATGAGAAATGGTTCCATTGTTTGAACAACAAAAAACAGTGCTTTGTTACATATTACATATATCTATACACCATATCAGTAATTTGTTCTTTTAGGGTGTTCACACTTGTCATGTTTGGTTCGATTTAAGGAGCTCTAGTGCGATTGCTCTGTTAGTGCGGTTCATTTGAGTAAGTGTGAACGCTGCCCTGGTGCACACCAAACAAACAGACCGAGACCGCTAAAAAGATGGGTCTTGGTCCGCTTCGAAATGAACTCTGGTGTGGTTCGAATTAAATATGAACCCAACACGGAAGATGCGACACTATGATTTGACGATGCAGAATGAGCGGTATGCGATCGGTGAATGGTTTGATGTCATACACCGATGATGTCATACACCGATCGGTCTGCAGCGCCACTTTAAGTCGAACACAGCTTTTGTTTGGGGTGTTCGGTGAGTTCCGTCACAAAATATATGTTATTAAATCCGACCAATCAGGTTGTGAACGTATCACTATGGCTTTAGGTTCGGTATCTTTAGATTTGCTGTCAAAATTGCCAGTGTGAACGCTAAGCGGACCAGGACCTAATGTATTGTTTTCTTTTTTTGGTCCAGACCAAACGAACCAAGAGAACTGAACTACATGTGTGAACGCAACCTTATATTACACTGCTAGTTGTCTTTTATCATACATTTTACACAGATTATCACTAAATTTATTATTTATTGTGTTAATTATTTATAATATAATATAATAATTATTTATTATGTTTGTATTTATTATTAATATTTAGTTTGATGTATTTATTTACTAAATTTTATTGCATTTCTATTATATTTCTTTGACCTTTGCACTTTATACAATGTATTTTTTGTTTGTTATAATAAAAACATGATTTTTAAATAAATTCATGGATGTTGTTAACCCATTATACTCTCTTTAACCTGTTAACCCGCAACAGAAGGGCATGTTTAGGTGTGTCTATGCTTTTAATTACCTTTGTTTTAAAGCAATATTCAGTTAACTATCATAAACTATGTATCATTTGACACCTAAAACACTCAAGATCCATGTTCTGAGCTTGTTTTTTAAATCAATACACCAGAGAGGAAAGGGTTAACATAAATGCTGAAGGACCGGCTATTTAAGCATGTACAAAGTGAACGCAGTACTTACGTTTCATCGCCTATAGTTCTGGTCAGCTCGGACTATACCAAGAAACACCAGCACAACATTTCAAGATAAGGGTCTACTCTTCAAAATGCATCCCACTTTTTAATCCAAAACAACGAATAAATAGGGGAAAAAACAAAAGATCCTCCTTAGTTAACATGAGCGATTCGAGTTATAGATGTCGATAGCGTCCATTTTCAAAGAAATGTCAATTCCAGCTTTGAAATGGCATTTGTTTCATATAGAATAGTCTCTTCTGAGCAAAATGAGCCCTCCCAGTCTTTCTACTGCAATCACAGGCGATGTTATAACCCAGACCAGAGAGGGAGTCGCTGAAAGGCTCAACGAGGTGCCAATCTGCGCTCCGCAGTTTTGGGCTGTTTGAAGCCAGCCAATGCCTAGCCAGCAAAGTTTTGATGGATGGAAGTGTTAGCCAACCACAAGGACATTTACAGTGATTGACAGTTTGTGTAGATTACGTAAGAAGGCTTGAAGAATACCCGTGCTCAAAGTGAGTGTATATTCTTGAGCTGAGTGCGCTCTCGTCTGTTCGCACGCTGCGTTCACAGAATGGCGTCGCGGCGCTACACAGAGTGTTTATCCGCGAGCGGACTTTCTCCGAAGCTTGCATCTGAATCTCTCCATCATGGGACATCGACTTTAGAAGAGTTTGTGTGCTGTTTGATAGTGTTTTGGAGGGCGTGATGTGAAGCAGTGGTGAACAGCAGCAGAAAGACCCAGAGAGATGCATGACATGCAGGGATATCATTAGCACATAAGTTTCAACACCTTTCTCTTGAATGTTTATGCGTTTATCATGTGTTTGCAGATTTTGTTTCATGTTAGCTGTTTTAGATTATAAAAATGACAACGGACAGGAAAAATATGAGGGAGCTACATGATTTATGTATGCATGTTTGTGCGTGTGTATGTATGTATATTGAGTATGTGTGTGTGTGTTTGTTTGTTTGTTTGTGCATGCGTGCATGTGTGTTGAGTGTGTGTGTGTGTGTGTGTGTGTATGTACGAGTATTATGTATGCTTATGTGTGTGCATACAACATGTAAACACAGTGTTGCAAGTTTGATTTTTGTTTACACGCTCTCTCTCCCTTTCCTGTGTTTCAGTGACTTTGGTATCCAGTTGGTCAGAGAACAAACCTTTTTAGTGACTGCCTTGAGTGTCTTCCTACACTGTACATACTGTAAATAGTTGATTTAGTTTTTCAGTAACTGGATATTCATAATAATTAGCAGAGAAAAAAAATTACAATTACAAATGTAAAAAAAAAATGTTTTGTGTGTTCATTAACTCTAAAATGATCACTGATCAAATCTGTTTTGGTTCACCTTTTTCATTATTAGAATCGTTCAAAATAAATACTGTGTAGTGTCAGGACCATTCAGACACACCATTTTTCATTTGATTGAACAAATCAATTATTCATTAGATTAACAAACGTTCACAGACCCCTCACCCAATAAACATACTGGGTGCCAAGTTGTCTGTGAACAGGGCCCCGGGACCCTGGTTACCATGGCAACCCCCTGACACCAGATGCATTTACGACCTAATGGAATGCGAAGCAGGGAAAATCACTGCATGTTCCATCGCAAGAGGCACAAGGCACAGTAGAAATTGACTTTTCTACTAATTAATTCATAGGAAAACCTTTATTTGAATGAACAGTGTATCCTTCAGGTCATGGTGTATGTTGTCTTTGATATTTTTAGACTATTTTATGCATGCTTATGATGGAACCCATTCCTGTCATCCTGCCTATATGTAATCCTACCATGTTTAGTATCAATGAATTCACCTTCTAATGATCGAAACAAGCGTGTATATTATATGTTGGTACATAGGCAATATATTAGTGTCCTGAGAATCTTTAGTAATTTCGATTCAAGTTCCATATGCAAATTACCACGCTTCCACACAAAGAGTCATAAAACTCCCCAGTATCTCAAAACTCCCACTTGGGATACCGGCCTTTCTCATTGGACAAGCCCATCTTGAGAGGCGGGGATCTTCTCCGACCTTAAAGGC
>NW_015506982.1:104679-105905 GCF_001515645.1 Sinocyclocheilus grahami
CTCCGACCTTAAAGGCATCACACCATGTGACCCGCCCAGAGTCGGTGGTTCTGTTAGGTTTTGAGAGGATGTGAGCTACAACGCTCCAGGACATCCTAAGCTTGTGCCAGGCTTCGGCCTTGACTTTTCCATTCACCAAGATTCTCTGACTCAAAACTGGTTCTTTTTCATCAACCAACTTCAGCAAAGATCAACTTGAACCTTTGGACTGCATCAAGCCTTTCTGTCAGATGGACGAGACGTGCAAGTATTCAAACTTAGTCTTATTAATTGATACATTAGGTATCATTTGCACCTTTTTACAAAGGTGTGTTTGAACTAAGAATCTGATGTTTCCTTCAGGCTGTAAATCTACTGAATATCAAATGGTACCATAGTTTCATATTCTTATTTATCTTCTCTTTACTGCTTAAGCTTTAAACCTTACCTATACAAACTGTATGTGTGTGTGTGTGTGTATATATATGTGTATGTTAGACCAGTTTAAGTGTTTATGTAGTATGTTAGACTAGTTTAAGTGTTTATGTAGTTAATAAAGTCTTACTTGTATCACACTTGACGTTGTTCATTGTTTGCTCATAACTGGAGTCCCTAATCATGCAGATTTATGCTACAAGCTCTGTGTAGAGTTGTACAGTAAGAAAGTAAGTTCCTTTAACCAGGAAATTAACGTTCTTAGAATTGACATACAGTTGACCCTGAGAGGTCAGCTAAATATCTACAGTGGATCTAAATATTTATAATTAATTATAACTAGTTATGATTAATAATTCATATTTCCCCATGAGCTGATTCGCTACAACTGTTTAGTTACAATGTTCAAATGTTGTTCTGAAATAGTTTTGTTTGTGTGTGGTTTCATGGGTAGATGGGTTCTGAATTGATATGCATATATGCATTATGTAGTTTTGCCTCATTTGGTTACCAGGTGTCAATTTGGAGTCTCCAAATGGCTTTTTTGAAAAAACGCCTAGACTTTTTTTTTAATAAAAGCTTACAGAAACTACATTTTTAGGAGTATCATCTTCAAATTTGAATAGAAATATGGTCAGACATTCAGCTTTATCTTTATGGTGTTTTTAGGCATTTGGCATGAAAGACTCATCCATTTTTCCATTAGTGAATTTCATTCAAAGATATTGTGAGTCACTTTCATGTACATTTTACCTTGTTTTACTCTGTTGCTATACTAATTTTGAGTTATTATGACTCCAGAGTAACAAAGG
>NW_015506982.1:107628-109671 GCF_001515645.1 Sinocyclocheilus grahami
GACGAGACGTGCAAGTATTCAAACTTAGTCTTATTAATTGATACATTAGGTATCATTTGCACCTTTTTACAAAGGTGTGTTTGAACTAAGAATCTGATGTTTCCTTCAGGCTGTAAATCTACTGAATATCAAATGGTACCATAGTTTCATATTCTTATTTATCTTCTCTTTACTGCTTAAGCTTTAAACCTTACCTATACAAACTGTATGTGTGTGTGTGTGTGTATATATATGTGTATGTTAGACCAGTTTAAGTGTTTATGTAGTATGTTAGACTAGTTTAAGTGTTTATGTAGTTAATAAAGTCTTACTTGTATCACACTTGACGTTGTTCATTGTTTGCTCATAACTGGAGTCCCTAATCATGCAGATTTATGCTACAAGCTTTGTGTAGAGTTGTACAGTAAGAAAGTTATTTCTCTTAACCAGGAAATTATCTTAGAATTGACATACAGTTGACCCTGAGAGGTCAGCTAAATATCTACAGTGGATCTAAATATTTATAATTAATTATAACTAGTTATGATTAATAATTCATATTTCCCCATGAGCTGATTCGCTACAACTGTTTAGTTACAATGTTCAAATGTTGTTCTGAAATAGTTTTGTTTGTGTGTGGTTTCATGGGTAGATGGGTTCTGAATTGATATGCATATATGCATTATGTAGTTTTGCCTCATTTGGTTACCAGGTGTCAATTTGGAGTCTCCAAATGGCTTTTTTGAAAAAACGCCTAGACTTTTTTTTTAATAAAAGCTTACAGAAACTACATTTTTAGGAGTATCATCTTCAAATTTGAATAGAAATATGGTCAGACATTCAGCTTTATCTTTATGGTGTTTTTAGGCATTTGGCATGAAAGACTCATCCATTTTTCCATTAGTGAATTTCATTCAAAGATATTGTGAGTCACTTTCATGTACATTTTACCTTGTTTTACTCTGTTGCTATACTAATTTTGAGTTATTATGACTCCAGAGTAACAAAGGATCAAGTGTCTAGTTTCAAACAATACCAGATGTATAAATATAGACCATAGGGTTCAAGAGCTACAGACATTTTTATTTGGGTATGTCGTTTTTCAGAAAACGCTCAAAAAACAGGGGCGCACAGTAAGTGGTTAAACTAGCAGGGACACACCAAATACCTCATCAAAAGAAAAAGAAAAAGAAACGGTGGGAATTGTTCCTAGTTTTATCTTGGCCTACATTGTGTTGAACAGTAGCTGCCCTTCAATGTATTAGGCTTGGCACTGAGGAGTGAGGAGAAGTAGAGAGGAAACAGGGATTAGGCTACTAATAACCTGTATAACTCATTAAGGAAACAGCAGTTGCTAGAACTACTGTAATCCTAACCTTTTCCAGGTGCTCTTGCTGTTCAGCAGCTGTCAGAGCCTTTTGAAGTCTATTGCTTTCCTTCTGTAACTCCATTCTGCTGGGGTCCTTGTGGGCCACCGCCGTGATCTGTTGCTTGAGATCATTTACCTCCTGTTTCAGACCCATGAGGTTGTGGGCCAGGAAGATGATGATCTTGGTGAGCTCTTTGTAGCCATAACTCTTGCTTAAGTCGTGAGTCTGTGGTACTACTTGTGTAACAGGGTCATAAAATTAGGGCACATGTTGATAATAAACAAATCAAAAATATAAGTGTCTCTGGTTCCTTTTGAGGTTCAGAAAGAACATCAAATCAAAGTGGGACAAAAGGGGGCATAACATGTAAATGGATTTAAAATTTGCTGACTGCTATTATTAAAACAGGGTAATCAATCTGGTATTAGGAACAATCAGTAGCACTAGTGATTATCTGTAAGATTTGTGTTGGGCAACACACCATGTCTGGTCACAGCTGCTGCGTGTTCAGCTCCCATGCTGGGGCCATGCCATGTGTGTGCCCCGCCCTCCGTAGTACATTATTCACTGTGTTACTAAAAACACCCAATAACGTAATGATTCTTCTCTATATAGACAGTTAAAATGTAATTCAATTTAGATTTAATTAGCTAGTAACTAAGCAATAGCATTCAGGAAGGATACATCTAAGATA
>NW_015506982.1:110397-129909 GCF_001515645.1 Sinocyclocheilus grahami
TCAAAAATAGAAGTGTCTCTGGTTCCTTTTGAGGTTCAGAGAGAACATCAAAACAAAGGGGGCATAACATGTAAATGGATTTAAAATTAGCTGACTGCTATTATTAAAACAGGGTAATCAATCTGGTATTAGGAACAATCAGTAGCACTAGTGATTATCTGTAAGATTTGTGTTGGGCAACACACCATGTCTGGTCACAGCTGCTGCGTGTTCAGCTCCCATGCTGGGGCCATGCCATGTGTGTGCCCCGCCCTCCGTAGTACATTATTCACTGTGTTACTAAAAACACCCAATAACGTAATGATTCTTCTCTATATAGACAGTTAAAATGTAATTCAATTTAGATTTAATTAGCTAGTAACTAAGCAATAGCATTCAGGAAGGATACATCTAAGATAGTTAAATTCGCTGAGACGAATTGAAGATTGGGAAACATAGAAAAAGAAGGAAAAGAAAGTGAAAACTCAGAAACCAGGGATTAGGTTAAATTCAAATTACTTCACACTGCACACACACATGCTGTATTTAAAAGCTTCAATTAAAGAGTGCTAACCCCTAATTGTTAAAGCTATTTGGTAGCTTAGCCTAAGATTAAACTATGCTAAATCGTGTTAGCTTAACTGCTTCAGGTGGTTTGTTTACAACATGGCGTCGCATGTGCTATGTGAAGTTAGCGCTTCCTGTGACAAGTCATTGTCATGGTAACCAATGCATGCCAGTGCAATTCAAGCAGTTTAGTGTCTGCCTATTTCAAAGAAGTTGCCCACAGTTTTAAAATGTGGTGCTTTCAGTCCTTCAAGACTTCTGTGAGTGCTTCTCTAATTTAACAATAAACATCTTGCACTTGTTTAAAGAATAACCAAAATGGGTTTACTGTAAGTTACAGCCGGTTTAAACATACATGTAGTTATGTGTGCCTCACACATGAATACTAAAGTACAGTATTACACATTTAGTTTCACTCAGCGAGTGAAACACAGTAATGACCACCAGGTTGCTAGGCTTGTGCATATATACAGTCAAAGTATAGATGAATTGCTTCAATCTAATTATACATTATAAACTATAAGGCCTTTATGCTGTAGAAAGAGGAGCAACACTCAAATCTACCTTGATATAACTGTACTGAGATTTCTTCTTCAAAGAAACAATTTAAACAATACTGCAATTTTGTGATTTCTTCACTAAAGCATATTACATTATGGTACAGTTTGGACATGCCACTGAGCTGAGATTCAGACTTATGCTTCGTCAGAACAGAATTTCCCTTAACCAGGAAATTAACGTTCTTAGAATTGACAAGACAGTTGACCCTGAGAGGTCAGCTAAATATCTACAGCGGATCTAATATATGAATAGTTAATTATAACTAGTTATGGTTAATTATTCATATTTCCTGTTGTGAGCTAATTCGCTACAGGGACCAGGGGGGGCCTGGTGTCGTTGGAGACATCCTGGCACCCAGTTTATTGGGTGAGGGGACTGTGACGATTTGTTAATCTAATGAATAACTGATTTGTTAAATCAAATGAAAAATTGTGTGTTTGATTGGTCCAGACGCTACAATATTTTATTATTTTTTTCTTGTTATATTGTTTATAATTAATAGATTGAGGAATACTAAGAAAGTTGATGTCTAACTTAACAAAATGAAGGAAGGAGAGGGTAGAGAATGATGTCCCGGGTCGCTAAAGACCTGCGGTATGCATTTAAGGGTTAATCTGTGGAGGTTGATTCGGAAGGCACACAATCAGCACAGGCATGTGTATGGTACACATTTGTATGTCAGGCGAATGGAAACAAACATTTCCCTTTGCGTGCAGGGAAAGCTGTGTTGTTGTCGGATTGTATCAGAGACTTTCAAGCATGCACAGAGTAAACACACAAGGTGCAGTTTCACAGCTGAGCCTCCAGCGCCATATGGGACAGCAGTCCCGCTGGATGATAGTCTGCTTTCAAAACAGTCAAAACAACATAACTGAGACCTGCTGGCAACAGGCAGAAATGTCAGAGCCAGTAGGCAAAGAAAATTATTTCTGCGGCACTTCAGTTGCCAGGTAGAATCAGAAACCAAGAAATGTTTATTCACAAATTATGACTCTTGTCTGGAGTTTTAAGTCTATAGTAGTGCTTTCAAGGTATATTTTAGACTGTTAAGGTTCACCCACATAAAAAGATCTTGTTTCTTTATTAGATGTTATATGGCTACTATAAAAACACTGGAATAACTGAAAAGTGGCAATTCATATTTTACAGTTTTAGACTATGTAGACATGACTACTGTATAGAAAGTATCAATGTCAGTATGTGGGAACAGATTTAGCAAACTCTAATAATATGACTCTTAGATATGAGAGAGTGAATTAGAGCACTACTCAAAACAGGAAAAGATCCCTTAGATAATCAGAAGTCGTCATGGGTAATCAGTGTCTTTCTGCTCAAGTCTGGTATGTCCTTGCATCAACAGTGCGACAGCCGAATCAATATTAAGTAAGCCTGCAGAAGCTGTGAGAAAATGTGGAACCTCTTTGTGTAATGTGTAATGCCATCTTTGTTATAGTATATTTTCAGCAGTGTTATGTCTTTCAGCATGTCAGATTTGTCAGTGTTGTCAAGACATTTTTGGCTGTTGTGTTCAGTATATGATTCATTGTGGTTTGTTTACAGGCAGAGCCTGATGTATTTCCCATTAGAAAAAAAAGGATTAGGCAGTGTACATTTCATTAGCCTGTAGTATAGTAAACTTACAACTCCATGCCTAGGGAATTTAACTAGACAAAAGTAGACTAGACATCTCTAATCTTCAATTCAAACTCCATGCAAATACAGAAATATAATTAAATATTTATATTAAATAATACGTATTTTTATTAAACATATCTAAATATATTATATATTAAGTAAATGTATTTTATATATCTGTCCTCGATTCAAATGCCATTAAAATACAAGAAAATAATTGTAATTTAAAAGTCATTCTCAAGTCCAACTGGAATGGCACACAATAGCATTTTTCACCTGATGTCATTCCAAACCCTTTTGCATATTCATATTTGTTTGTGAAATATGCAATAGCCAGTTACATTTAGTGTCTGATGTCAATCCTGGCATAATGCATCTCCTTTTTTTTCTGTGAAAGCAAGAAAATCATATAGGTTTGGGATGACATAAAAAAATAAAGACAAAGATTACCATTTGTGTTGAACTATCCCTTCAGCCACTCCACTCAGTAACTTACCCATTGCACTGAATACTTGAATTCTTGAACAGCTACAGACCTCATGCACATAAATAAATCATATTAATCTGAGCAATTAATTTTAAACACCCCAGAAATATGTGTTGGGCAACAATTAAGGTACACTTTACAGGAATTAGCGGAATTGAATGCATTCCAGAAAGCCCTTGTAAAAAACACCAATCAGCGATTGTGATTAATACTGCTGTGATGTAGCAACATTCTGCATTTTCCACAATGTGATCAAACGTGTGAAGGTCGTCATTTTCACAGACGCTCACATCAAGAACGTGTTGCGTTGTACCCCGTGAGTCCGCTTCCTTTGTTCTGGTAAATTATGATTCTCCTCCTCATGCGTCTCGCTTCTGTTTTATCACTAATATTTCAGGAAGCGTGGAGCAGTTAATGGCTGTTGTTGTTAAAACACTGGGACATCTCTGCTTGATGTTCTTTTATCAGTACTCCTGACAGCTTTAATTAGCGAGAGTGTGTTTGGGTGTATGAGAGAGAGTGAGAAACAGAAGTTGCTTCTTATTTCTATGACCGTGGATAGAGCTTGCGGCTTTGTTCAGTGTTTGGCCAGAGAGACAACAGGCTTCAAAAGGCCTGACAAGCGTGGAAGCAGAAATGGGATCATTAATGAGGGCGAATTGATCCCCCAGATATGCTTTCAGACTTGTCGTCCTCTAGAGCATTGTTTACAATTCTAAAGACTCAAAGAAACCCAAACTTTGTCCTTTTGGAAACATACTTTAGACCAGACAAACACAGCACAAAGTTAAGTAGAAAAGACAAAGATGGAGATAAAACAGATTTTGTACAGGGTACACAAACAGAGACAGAATCTAATAAAAATGAAGGCTTTTTAAAAAATTAATACAACAAATGGCCACTACTTAAATGTAAGAAAACATTTAATATTACATGTGTTTGTCTTTCAGATTATTTAATAAACTGTTAAAAACAGAATTGAATTAATGATATTGAGGTGGGAAATATAGGCAGTGACAGAGTTACATCCATAATATAACCACCAAAATAATTACTATAGTAAATGATAAATAGGCTTAATACTTTGACGGTACACAAACAGAGACAGAAACTATTAAAAAATAAGTATTTTGTTTTATTTTACAGCAAATGGCCACTGAAATGTCTGGTGCTTAAACACAAACAAATATATATTAATTATCAACACCAGGAAAACAATTTATTACAATTCAATTTATTACAATTATTTCAATTTATACTATGTAAGGACTGCACTTTTTATAGCCTGTTACAAAAAAAATTGTGATATATGCTAGAAAAAAAAATAAACGAAAAAATAAATGAAATAATATTAAATACAACACAACACAACTGGTAACAGGTAAGCTGTCACTCTCTAGAGGCGTCCTAGTTTTTGACCAATATTTATTTTGTAGCTATTGATCAATTATTTCCCACACCTTAAATTAATATATTAATTGGTTGAGCGCAATGAATACAATCAAAAATACAATACTGATAAGAACTGAGAAAATTGAATGAGATTATTTATTTGTCAGTAAATAATTTATTTTTGGGAAACATATGCAGTAACAGGGTTGCATGCATAATATAAATTAAATTAAATTACAATGAATTGAATATAAATTATTCACATACATAATTATGGCATCAAGTGCTTTGACATCAGACTTCAAAACTTCTGTGTAGAGATATGCTTTCATATGCAATCATCCTCTAGAGCTTTGCTCATTATTCTGAAGGCTCAAAGCAACCCAATGTTTGTCCCTTTCTACAAGACAACCATAGTGCAAACAGTTATTGAAAATCCTGCACGTTCAGTCAAAAAGCAGAGACAAGTCAGAAAAAGAGATGTTAGAAACATGCAAAGATGTGAAGGGCAGAGGAAGATGAGGAGGTCATGCAAATCAAGAAAGAAACCAGCACAATTCCCCTTCCTTTATGAGAGTGATGCATACAATTTGAGACACAGTCAACCTTGCTATGCTTTACTGTGCACCCTAGCCAAATGAAGACAAAATCCTTTTCGGACGACCCTCTTTCTGTGAATTTATTCCCACGCTGAAGACACTCATCAGGTATACAATATAGGTTTTTATCAGCAGCAATACAAATGACTCTAGAACATGCAATCTCTTTGGACATGCATTCATGCATGCATTCATTCATTCATTCTGTTCGAATGTATAAAAATGTTGAAAGTATGTGTAAAATAGATTAGATAGATAGATAGATAATTAGATAGATAGATAGATAGATAGATAGATAAGCAACCAAAGAACAACCCTTTGTGTTACAAAAAAACAAAAAACAAATGTGAAATCGTTAATATTTATATATACTGTATTTTATGTAAAATTTAGTTAACCTAATCCTAACTAATAAACACAATAAAAAAAAACAGACAACAAAATTATTGAAACTTTAACTAAAATTAAAAAGGAATCAGAAAATAGAAACACACAAAAAAAACTAATTTCAGTGACACTAAAATAGTGCATCTAACACAAGCAATGTATACATGAACAAATGTTTACCTTAATCTATGACTATTTTGGTTGATTCTATTGTGTTTATTATGATATAAATCCATAATTACTTATAATCCATAAATATTTTTACATAAATATTTCTAAAGCTCTAAAAATGTCACGCTACGTACATTTTAGATGCTGCCAGTACATCAATATTGTACATTCCACCATCCACCCAAATGTACAATAAATAAATAAATAAATGTATGTATGTAAATATAAAGTAAGAATACGTGTAAGCAATATAATTCTGGAAGTACTGTATGAATTGTATTGCATCAGATAGCAAAACATCAAGTAGAAAATGCTGTCAGATCTTTTCTCTTCACTTCACTGTTCTTCCAAATTTTTGCTCTATGACTTTTAATTAACTGGTGATTTGGCAGAGTAACCAAATGTGTATTTTATCACATTCACTCTGAACATTCACTAATGTTTCACAAAGTAAAAATGCTTTTTATCTTATTTTTCAACTATTGTTTTAGCTTAAAATCTGTGCTTGTGCCGTTTCTTTATAATAAATGGCACTTGATTTGTTTGCGGTTTTATTTAATGCAAAGACAGTCAGACATTATTTAGGTGTCTAAGTACTTTTTGGTGCCACCATTGAATTTGGACCAAAGACTAAAGCGCTCCATCACAAATTAGAGAACTTGTTTGGAGAAATTGAACATTATCATTGAAACTCGACTCCAAAGACCTCGGGCACTGGGCCAGGCACCAACTCAAAATACACCTGGTATCTCTGCATGCTATACAGCTTGGAAAGATTCCTTTGCATGTGATTGAGATGTTGGTACATCCAAAAGGTTGCTGGATTTGACAGCAGCTCAATATTAGAACAAGTAATTAGTGATGCTTGCTAGAGAAAGAATAACTTTTACTATTTGTCATACGTACGGTTAGGTACTTAAAGGGATAGTTCACCTTCAGTTGCTTTTTTTCCATACTGTGGAAGTCAATGGGGACCAGTAACGTCTCGGTTACGTATGTAACCCTCGTTCCCTGAAGGAGGGAACGGAGACGTCACGTCGGAGGACCGACGAAATTGGGATCTCGCTTAGATGGATGCAATAATCGCATGCCAATGTGCATTGGCTCGTTTAGTTTACACTCGAAGTAGATTGGTCCCTCTAAGCGAGATCCCAATTTCGTCGGTCCTCCGACGTGACGTCGAGAGTGACCGACTGAAAGGGAACTGAAGGTGTACTATCCCTTTTACTTCTACTCCAAAGCCCAATTATTAAACTTTTTGAAATGCAGACGACAGATATTACTTCACCAAAAGATCAGACAAACAATTTTCATCTAGCAGGCAATACAAAAAAGGAAAATAAATCTCTTAGACTTACATCAAAGAGGAACCTGAGCTACTTAAAAGTGGTCTTTTTTAATTGATTCAGTAAACAAGCACTTAGCAACAACCTAGAACACCTTAGCAAACACATAGCAAAAACCAAACAAAAAAAACAAACATTTGAACTAAATGTTAACTGAAATGAAATAATATATACAGCTCTGGAAAAAATAATAATAATACAAATAAAAAATAAGAGACCACTTCAATAATTAGCAGTTTCTCTGGTTTTACTATTTATAGGTATGTGCTTGAGTAAAATGAACATTTTTGTTTTATTCTATAAACTACTGACAACATTTCTCCTAAATTCCAAATAAACAATGTCATTTTAGAGCATTTGCAGAAAATGACAACTTGTCAAAATAACAAAAAAGATGCAGTGTTTTCAGACCTCAAGTAATGTTAAAGTTCATATTTATTTTAACAACACAAAACTAATGTTGTACCTTAGGAAGAGTCTAGAGATCAGTATTTGGTGGAAGTACCCTGATTTTCTATAACAGCTTTCATGTGTTTTGGCATGCTCTCTACCAGTTTTTCACATTTCTGTTGGGTGTGTTTATGCCACTCCTGGTGCAAAAATGTAAGCAGCTTGGCTTTGTTTGATGGCTTGTGACCATCCATCTTTCTCTTGATCACATTCCAGATGTTTTCAATGGGGTTCATGTCTGGAGACTGGACTGGCCATGGTCCTCCAACCACACCTTGATTGACCTGGCTGTGTGGCATGGAGCATTGTCCTGCTGAAAAAACAAAAACAAAAAAAACAGTCGTCAGAGTTGGAGAGCATTGTCAGAGCATGACTTTATGACTAGCTTTGCATGACTTTAACCCTGCCTCTAGAAGCCTGTTTCAAACCGTCATCGGCGTGCAGTACACCCAAGCTGCTGCTTGCCATTCTCTGTCACTTGATGTCATTGAAATTTTAAGGATGGAAAGCCAAAAAAAATAAAAAATAAAAAATAATATATATATATATACATAATAATAATAATATCAAACAAACAGAGACTGAAACTCTACTGGGAATTTTCTGCCAGGACATTATTAATTTTACAGACATTTCTGTTATCCCTAAAACATAATGAAGTGCAAAATTCAAAATACAGGTAAAACACACAATTAACATGGGAAATTCATTCATGTTAATACAGTACACTGAAACCTATTTTTATTTTTTTATTTTTTTATTTTTTTAAACAAGTGTTGCTATGATAAGTGCTATTCACATGTTCTTTGTAAAATGTAAAACATCTGTTTTAGCTATTAACAATTTGCATTTCATCTTTATCAACTAAATATTTATAAATCGCCATGAGCACAAACCTCCCACGCTGTTCTAAAAATGAGTGATTAGAGTGTAGTCTATATGCAAATATTTACAATCATTTGCGTCTGAAACACTAGTTTGAAACAAGCAGAAGCCCACTCATGTTAACTGCTTCAGCATTTGGTGTGCCAGTGAAGGAGAGCCAGCCTGACATCCTTGCCAACTGTGTCGCCTCGCCCATATCCACATTTCCTTCCCATCAATGCCAGAGATGAATCAACTGAAGGTGCTGCCCAATCTGGGTTAGAGAATAAAGAGTGAAGACACAAATATGCAGAAAACAGGAGAAATAAAAAAAAAACACACACACAAAAACAAGAGCAAATATTGGGTTTTACTTACACTACCATTAAAAAATTTGGTGACAGTCATTTATTATTATTTTAATTATACTTATTTACTTATATATTCTTTTTTTTTACATACAGATTTTCTCAGGATGTATTTTCTGTTTTTTCATCTACACTTTACTGTATTGTCCTATCGATAAGAAAACAAGAAATATCAAGAATTAGCCTGTTTTTTTGGTATATTGAGATCCGCCAAATCTGGGTCTAAGTTTTTGGCATTGATATTAATAAGAAATGTTTCTGGAGCTGAAAATCAGCATATTGAAATGATTTCTGAAAGATCATGTGACAATAAAGATATAAATTATATTTTAAAATATATTCAAATAAAAAGTTATTTTAAATTAAAAACAGTACTTCAAAACGTTACTGTTTTACTATGTTTGATCAAATAAATGCTATCAAAACATGAATAATTCTTACAGGCCCCAGCTTTTTAACATCAAACATGGAGTAATTGGTAAAACTTTACAATAAGGTTTGTTAAAATAGTTAATGCATTGGGTATCATAATGTAACAACAATGTTTTGAAGCATTAACTCCTAAAGTATTAAGTATCTAGGTTAAAGTTAAATGTAAATATAGTTGTTCATTGTTTGTTCATGTTTGTTTGTAATGCATTAACTTGAAATCTTAAAAATTAGCATTAGCCTATATTAATAAATGCTTAAAATGTTTCATTGTTAGTTCATAGTCCATTAATGAACACATTGAACCTTCTCTATTGTAAAGTGTTACCGAGTAGTTCAAGAAGCTTCTTACTAGTTTACAGTATATATTGTGTGGCTAATTCCAGCCATAATATTCAATACAATACATTTGGCAACTTAAAAACTATTTAAAAATAATTAAAGTTCAATCATTTAGGATAGTTGAGTGTGTTCCATGATGATGTCAATAATTTGTGTAGTCGTGGTCTGTTTTGAAAAAGGACACTTGGGAGTTGCTGTCACGAAGTCAGAATTAATTAAAGTAATAAAAAAGGGAGTTTAATTTATTGGAACATGATCAGAAACATATTTGCATAACATAACTATGCACAAAGGGTAAAATTAACTTTCCCACAAGCAGAAAGTATATACAGTACACTCGATTGTCTTCTCATTGAATAGAAGTGCCATTTATTGTGCTACAAATAAAACAAGTTGGACCTAATAACGAACCTCCTATCGAGGAAGTTTTAATTAATTTAATTTCATACTGGGCACAATCACAGTTATCAAAGGCTTCCAGTTCCCCAGCCCTGAGTGCAATTAGAGAATTGTAGTCTGTCAAACAGAATGGCTCGGAGGTTGAGACACGATTGTGTGATAAATCGCAATGGACTTCAGGTCTATGAGAGGCCAGGACGTGTCCTATTCATTCTAGGACTGATTTGAAAGGCCAATGGGGTAAAGACTACATTAATATTGAATTCACTCAGTCTGATCACCAATAACTGCCATGCAAACTACAATATGACCTTATTTTCTCACAAAACCTCACGGTCTAGAGATACGTGACTGTATCGGTCTCTATTCAATTGTCAAGCTGGAAGCCTTAAATAAAATCCAACCGAACCATCATGGCATTTCTAATAGATCCCTATGGCACATAATGCCATTTTAATTAACCTTTTCTGCTGTTCTGATGCACGGCCAATTATTCACGTGGATGACGAGGTACAGTCCATCATTTGGAATGTAAAATCTGTAACGTGACAAACACTAGCTTATTGGAAAGCGTGGGGTCGGGCTGGTCCGTCGCCCATTTTTTATGTTTCACTTTGATGGGATGGAGTTCATCATAGGAAAATACTACAAAGAAATAACTCATGGACCCCATCAGCTGATGCTGTATTATGCATAGAGCTCTGTGAGGACTATTATAAAGTCTCTTGTTGGAAATTACTTTTGATAAAGGTCATATGGTTAAACACATGCTGGATGCCTCGCATATATTCAGTTTGCCAGGGATGTGGTGTGCCTTGAAAATGCTGTAGAGATCCGACTATCACATGTCGTTCCAAACGTGCATGATTTTTTCATTTGTTAAACTTTTTTTTTTTTTATAATACTATGATTATAATTTGTACTTTTGCATGCAAAAGCATAATGTATCATAATAGTCAGTGAGGCTCTGCAGTAAAGTGTACTATATTCCAAGATTTTAGAAAAGTCATATGATTTTAGAACAACATGAGAGTAAACATTTTAAACAAACAATTTTCTATTTATCAAAGAAACCTGAGAAAATATCACCATTACCACATTAGGCAGTACAATTGTTTTTAACTTTGACGATAAATGTTTCTTGAGCAGCATATTAGAATAATTTCACATAAATCATGTGACATTGGAGTTATGGATGCAGAGAATTATTTTAAATAATAATATTTCATGATATTGAAATACACTTGATATATGCTTTTTACTGTATTTTTGATTACATAAATGCATCCTTGGTGACCAGAAGAGACCTTCAAAAACAATCTTACCAGCCCCAAAAGTTTGAACAGTACATCCTGTCAAAGTGCGATTGATACTGAGCCTAACATAAATACTTCTGCAGTGTACAATACAATCCACCACTTTCTTTAATGTATTTTCACCACTTTCTTGAATGTAATAGCTACATTTTGACATATAATCAGTGTAGCGAATCAGCTCATGGGGAAATATGAATAATTAACCATAACTAGTTATAATTAACTATTCATATTTTAGATCCACTGTAGATATTTAGCTGACCACTCAGGGTGGCCTGAAGAAAATGGGTGTTCATTCAAAGAAGGTTTTCCTATGAATTAATTAGTAGAACAGTCCATTTCTCCTGTGCATTTGTACCCCTTAGCTCTGGAGAAAGCAGCTGAGAGCCGGCTCGCATTCCACAAGGTTGTAAATGTATCGGGTTACCATGAAACCAGGGTCTTGTTCGGCGTCCTGGGGTGTTACAAAGTATTTGTGAAATCTAGCTAACAAAATATATATTGTGTGTTGGAGTGGTCCAGACGCTACATCAGTTCCCATTGTATAAACAATTATCACTTTTTTTTATTTGTTATTTTCTTGCTGAATATCATGTTTCGCTCTGAAATACATTAGATTATGGAAGTGCAAATGCAAACAGCATTTCATTGCGACTTTAATTAGGTCATCGCTGTCTAATCCTGCTCCTGGAGGGTCACTATCCTGCAGAGTTTAGCTTTGAATGCTAAATAAACACACCTGAACCAGCTAATCAAAGTCTTCAGGATTACTAGAGGCTTCCACTCAAGTGTTTCAGAGCTAAACTCTGCAGAACATTTGCCCTCTGTTGTGCATTTTGGACTGTCCTTGGTTTATCTTGTGTTTGAATCTATCCTTTCTATCATTTCAACATCGTGTAATCTTGCATAAAGAAATGGGTATGTCACTTCCACATCCCCATCGTGTGGAATCAGTGTTGAACACCAAGGACATTCTCCCTCCAGAACATGGATTATTCTCATTTGAGTTCCCGTCCCCAAGTAAATGCCAAGGGTGTTCATTTATCAGACCAAACACCAGGCAGTTGTCTGAAATTTTGCCTACCTTAGCAATGATGGAGAGCCTATTTGTGTTGAAGTGCTTTAAATATTGAATCCAGGGCACTGCAATGAGAAGAGACAGAGGGATTCTTAATGTTCTGAATTTGGGAAGGGTTCCAAGGGGGCCTTTCTGAAAGAAGAACAAGTAATGCATGACTACTTCTTCAGTTCCCACAGGATACTTATTTGACTTGGAAGCTGTTTCCAAATGTATTTGGATTATGTAGAGTTTTATATTATTATGTAGAATTTCAACTCTTGTTTTAGGAATAGTTCACTTATAAAATACAACTCTTTTTAATGTTTTGTTCCTCTTTGTTTGTTTTTTGTTTTTTTTTTGTTTTTGATCTGCCATCTCTCGCTATTCGATCTGCTAATATCCGTCCCATGCACTCACTGAGGGCTCTCTTCTCCCTATCATTACTAGACCCCCTCTCTTACTGCTGATTGACAGTGAGTGTGTTTTGGTACTCAGCCCGATACTGTGGTCAAAAGTGTTTTGCTTTAAATATTGCTTAGTGCCCCTTTAATGCAGTTCCTTTTTTAACTTAAATATCAGTCTGTTTCTCGCACAAAGCTATCATATGACGTTATAAGACATATGGTCTACTTTTGTGATACTTATATTGTGTTTTTTTACAGCTTGACAGGCAGATAAATGGAAAAGAGCTGTGTAAAGATGCTGGGGGAAAAGTATATTTAGGGGAACTATTCTTTTAATAATGACAGGGTTCACTGAATTATTACAATGAATCTATTTTGTTTAACAAAAGTTTTACATTTTCTGTGGAGGATAAACAGAAAAAAAAATTGTGTCCTGGTAATATGCTTAAATAATTATTCATTTCATTATGTACTTCTGGCAAATTCTGCAAAATCTCATGATGTGCAAAACAGGTTTTTCCAAGAAATGCATATCCAACTTCTCAGCAGTGATGAGAGGCTCTTTGAGAGGCTTAATAAAAGAGTGATATACCTTTGACATGCTGAACTATATCAGTAGTATAATGAATGCAAATGCAGCAGTGGTTCAGGAAATGACTTCAGTGTGTTAGCAACAGTACTGTGACACAATGGTATTAGCTGAAAACACAACATTAATGCAGTTGTTTTTGTTTTATTTATTGGTGACATTCCCTTTGAAACTAGAGAAAAAAATAGTGTAGTGCTTCCATATGCTTGCACATAATGTTGAATAATAAAGAAAACATTTACATCATTCATTTATTTACATTTATTAATTTAGCAGATGCTTTTGTCCAAAGGGACTAGCAGTGAAGTCATGTTAAAAGCTTTTATCGAAATATGCAAAAACATTACTTTTTTTAGCTTTGTGTAGTTGTTGTTTTTTTAAGAGAGAGAGAGAGAGATGGTGAATTATTTAAATGATCAAAAATCATAATAAATGGTTAATTTATTACATTAATGGTTTAAATTAATTACATTATATTGTGTATTAATTTTAGAATTTAAGGATTTTGTAGAAAAAATAAAGCATGGACTTGTTTTGTTTTGTTATTTATTCATAATTTTCCTGGAATATAATTTGGCTCTCAACAATTTAATCTAATTTGGCTTTGTAGATCACAGTCTGTTGTATTAAATTGTTTATGCTTTTGCAACACATTATTTATTTTTTTTGTCAGTCCAATAAAGCCCTTTCAATTAAATTGTAACTCATATTACTAGCTGGGTAATTATCCTTATTATTTTGCGAACACATTTTATTTTTAATTTTTTTTTCTGTGTAAGATATGCGAAAGGCATTTGTGTGTCTCAGTAATAACTTTGTTCTTGTTTGTAACTTCCAACCTCCAAAAAAGGACATCACATCATCTTAATTGTTTGAATTACATGTCATCTTGACAGTAGTGTACAAACCTGAATGGGTCTGGGTGTGTGATCAAGCAAAATGCTATTATCTGTCAATTAGCCGTTCAAAAATGCTGGTAGCACGGCAGAATTCAGCCTGGATATCAAAGGTGAACACCATCACCTGCCTTTCATCAAAACAGTGACACAGCTTTTGAAAGTTGCCTCATTTTCAGACACCGCCTTGATCTTCACTCCATCCTTCAGTTTTTTTTTATATCTTTTTTTTCCTCTCAAGGTGTGTGAGGTTACTGCTGTATTCAGCTATTCCTTGACTCCAGTCATTAGCTATGCACATATCTAACAAGTAAGCAGAAATTCGAAACATCATGAAATCCAACAGCCCCTCACATGCTCATTAAAAATAATTATACAAATTTAAATCAAATACACTCAAACAACACCGAAGGGCTATTCCAGCCCTTTTGAGTAACAATAGTATTAATAAAATAGGACCATCTTTACAAAATTGAACCAAGTTTTTTTTTTTCCTACCATAATTAATTATTAGTGAATAGAAAACTTTTGAAATGAATTTTGAAGGGGGTACATCGGTTTATATATATATATATACACAGTGGGGAAAAAAAAATTTTTTTTTTCTATTCATTATAATTTACTGTAATGACAATAACTATAACAATAACTTTTTTCACTGATTTATATTTTCAAAGTATATTATTAGGACAGGATTTTATTCTGTACTATCCATCACCTGTCCTATTAATTCCTATACTAATCTATAATCTAATCTAATTTTTTTTTTAGCCTTTTAATGTTGGAGAAGAACCAGAGAAGAGATGTTTTCATCAGCCTGTCTTTATGCATATTTTGAAGTATCGCATTAGTAACGAGTGATGGAATAGCCCAATTTCGAGAAAATTCATTCCTTAATTCACAAAAAAAGTTTTCACGCTTGCTTGAGGTGGTTTTTGACTTGTGCAAAAAAGGTTTAATGCCAATAATGGGAGATATAAACACATCAAAAAAGTATTGGGACTTTGCACTATGGGCCGGCATAACCTGACTAACTAGTGGACATCTGAATTGTTGTTATGGTCATTCTTAAATGCCCGGGCAAAGTCTTTCATCAAAGTATTTCTGTATAATTGCCTCCCAGAACTGTCTTACACGACTGTGTTCCCAAACAGCAGGCATCCACCTCCGTAAGCAATGACTGCATTTATTGTGTTTCATCTGCTCGCTCTGAGGCACAATTCATTTATTTTATATGAAAAGTATTATATTCAGTGGTTTCTCCTACTTTTCTTAGTTATATTTAGTGCCAGTTTATCAGGAAGTGACGATTTTGTTCTCTTTGACTCATTGGATGGAAACGGTGCTTATTCGCAAATGTTTTATGCAATATTCCAGTTTTGCGCACAAATTAAATTTGCAACTTTGGATGGAAACCTGGCTATTATGATTCACGCCAGATCTGAACCTGCATCTCTTGCAGAATATCTTAAGTACATGAGTTACTCTCCAGCTTTCCATATGTTATGTTGAGAAATGGTTTGTAAAAGCCATCAGTATGTGTTATCTTTCAGACTGAGGGTTTGGTGTGTCTGTTCTCCAGAGATCATTGATATATCTCTCTGTTGTTTTCTTCTTTCTGAATTATTCTCTTATTACTTATATCTGATGGATCTGACTGTAGAATTCTTTGCTCTACTGTTTGTGTATATGTCTTTATACTCAAAGGGCTGATATTTTTTCAGATGTGATACAGTGCAGTGGGTGAAGTTAGGTGGATTAGGCTGAGATGGTGCTTCAAGAATGATGAGGTCATGCTGACCTCCTCAGCCTAGACTCTTTCTACATTCTTTATCACTTCTGTCTCGTTATATTTACATTATTGCTCAGTCATCAGAGACTCGAGCTTGGTGTCAGACAGAAGACTAAATCGCATGTGTTTCCATGGGAACTGAACTTATGGTTTGATGAATCCTCATTCACCTTCTCATGGTTAGTCATCTGATTATTGTATATTACTGAATGTCGTCATGCTGTTGCACCTATAGTGACCTGTTGTATGTTGTCACAAAATTTCATAAAAATCAGACATCATTGTGTAAATCAGTCTTATTTCCAAACATCATAATATTTTACTTTCTTAACATTAATTTTTGTCAATAAATGTTGGAATTTCTTTTGTACCAGAAGCAGTTGCTCCTTGAGCTCACTAGTTTCTTACTATAAGTCAAGGTCTTCAAATAAAATGATTTTTATTGTATTTTACTGGTCGTTAATTAGATACACTGGAACTACCAAATGTCCATGGCGTTTCTAAAAATTAATTGCTGAAAAACAGAATTGTTGTCAGTCAAGCTCTGAGTTCTGAACTGTTTTCGTTCATTTGCAGCTTCACTGCTTGTAATTAAGGCTGAAAGGAAGGTTTAGTCTCCTCAAAAATATCTTAGACTGACAAGATTGTGCTTTAGAGAATGAGTAACTTTTGCAAATGATTGCCACACTTTTTGATTGCCACATTTAATGCCCTGGTGATATTTAATCTCAAAATCAAAATACATGAATGAGAAATGATAATAACTGAAAAGTTTTAAGAAACAGTATGGCTTAATTAAAAAAAAAAAAAAAATTAAAAAAAAAATATATATATAGGGCTACATTTCAATGCAAATTTAAACATTTTGAGTTTAAATATGACATGTTTTTTATTATTTTGTGAGATTCACAAGTTTAAATAATGAAATAAATTAGCACTAAAATTATCATTCTATCAGATATGTTTATTATTATTATTATTATTATTTCTCTCTGTAAGTCCAACATGATGTCACTGTCCCACACTGCTCAGTCTATACACATTAGCACAGTCGTTTTGCTCCAGAACAGATGTCACATGACCGCTAGTGAGTTTCTAAATTTACCTTTGAGCATTCCAATGAGCTGTGATGTCACAAATGCAAAAACATCATATCCAGTGCTTTGTGTGATGTGTTGATGTCAATATGACATTTTCACTAAATGTGTCATTCGATTTCGAAATACTGTACGTATGTACAGGAATGAAACCTGTCAGTCAAGCTGTTTGACATTAATTCAATGGTCATTTAATTCCTATTGTGTGTACTTCTTGATTATGCAAGCATAGCCACTTGTCACTACTAAAATAAATGTGTTCAAGTGTAGCCATATGTGATTTGCAAACTGAATAAAAACATATTAATTCATTAATTCGTTCCTCCATTCATTCATTGAAAACTGACTAAAAATAACTACATTTGCTATTTCCAAGTGAATACCTCCCTCTGTGTATCACTTTGATGTTAAGTTTGCTTTTATTTCTTTATTTATGAAAAGGTAGTGCAATTATGACTAGTACTTTTTCAGTTAAAGGGGTCCTATTATGCGTTTTCACTTTTTCAACTTTAGTTAGTCTGTAATGTTGCGGTTTGAGCATACAAAAGATCTGTAAAGTTACAAAGCTCAAAGTCCACTTCAAAAGGAGATATTTAACAGAAATCACTTTTCAAAAATTACAACACATATTTTCCAGGATTTGTGATATCACAAATACCGATGAATGGGACGAGACCTGGTTGAGCTGCACTAGAGAAGGCAGCGAGTGTTATCACTATGTCTGAGACACGCTAGCTTTCCCAAGGCAGACAAACTTAGAGTGGTTACAGTCATCCAGGTTTAAATCGCGCTGAAGTTGATTTGATTTTGACGCAATATTTAAACTGAAGCTCGCAGGCAGCTATGGTAAGGGGCATGACATTTCCCGACCAGGCGCCAATCACAACACACACTGGCCCAGCTAACCAATCACAGCACATTTCATATTTCAGAAGGTGGGCCTTCATTTGATACAGGAACTATTCGAGCCATTCATGCCAGACTGGGGAGAGAGGTGTTGTAATAATGTAAAATATGTGAAAAATAATGTGTTTTTCGAACAACCTAGTATGAGAGCCTGTTCTAGTACACCCCCAAAACAAAATCAAGCACAATAGGACCCCTTTAATATAAAGCATGTGCACGTTCAGCCTTGGGGTTGTGAGAGAGTTTTTTTTTTTTCTAGATGGTTGGAAACTGTCTCTGTGTTATTTGATTTGGGAATTTTGGATCAAAATAATGTTAGAAAGCTTCTGGGAAGACAGATCTCTGTGAAAGAATATTAATCAGATTTTTCAGTTTGTGATTTTAGTCCAGGTGCAAATCACGCTCTTAATTGTGAACCTGGACCACAAAACCAGTCATAAGGGTACATTTTTTTAAATTGAGATGTATACATCATATAAAGCAGAATAAATAAGCTTTCCATTGATGTATGGTTTGTTAGGATAAGACAATATTTGGCCGAGAAAATCGCCTTTAAATTTGTCCAAATGAAGTTCTTAGCAATGCATATTACTAATCAGAAAATAGGTTTTGATATATTTACGGTAGGGAATTTACAAAATATCTTCATGGAACATGATCTTTACTTAATATCCTAATGATTTTTGTCATAAAAGAAAAATCGATACATTTGACCCATACAATGTTTTTTTGACTATTGCTAAAAATATACCCCAGCGACTTAAGACTGGTTTTGTGGTCCAGGGTCACAATTTATGTTGTACATTATTTTCAGTTGAACAATTGTTTGTTCACTGTAAGTATGAGTTAAGTGTGTCATTATAACTGCCAGTTGCAAAGACTGATACATTATCTTTTGATTGTCTCCTCGACCCCAAACATTGTGTGAAAATTACATGGAAGTTACATGTTATCTAGCTGAGAGACTGAAAGTTGTTGATTTTTTCTGAATATAGTAAAAATAACAAGTATAGCTTTGAATAAAAATTTTATTCAAATAAAGTTTATGAAATGTTATATACTGTAAGGTGCTCTGCAGCTACTGCTTATTATACATATTATTATTATTAATAAGTATTGCTTTTTATTTCTCCTCTTTCCTATTACTTGTTTCACTTATGTTTCAGTTTTTATAACCATTTCTTAGTATGCCTAAGTAAGTTGTTGTTTTTTAGCATGTAAGTTTGGGAGTGTTATTTTTGTAGGATTACTGATAAACTACTGTCGTTTGATTTGTATTTGTTATTTATTTTAATTTTAGTTAAATTATGTCTGAATTTATTATGTCTGTATAGGTCTTTTATTAAGTTTTAGTTTTATTTAATTTGAGTTATTTTAATACTTCAACAAACTAAATGGAAATGCAATAATATATATATTGTATTTATAAATGTATATATATATATATATATATATATATATATATGTGTGTGTGTG
>NW_015506982.1:131827-139819 GCF_001515645.1 Sinocyclocheilus grahami
TGTGTGTGTGTGTGTGTGTGTGTGTGTGTGTGTGTGTGTGTGTGTGTGTGTGTGTGTGTATGGTTGTACATACACATATATGTAGCAGTTTTTTTTGGTGTTTGGCTTAGTGTTATGTTAGAATCATTATTATACTCTTATACCTTTTGTTCTTTAATATTTTGAATTGTTTCTAGCTTTATTTTTTGTTTTTTCATTTAAATGTTAAGTTTTGAAATTTTGTTGTTTGCATTTGTCATTTTTATTTAATCTCTTTATTTTTTAAATGTGTATAAGTAGTATTTATAAAGTTTTAGCTTTTAGTTTTGGATCTGTTTTTAGTTGTTTTAATATTACAATTGATTGCTTCATGTTGTCCTCATTTGTAAGTCGGTTTGGATAAAAGCATCTGCTAAATGACTAAATAAATAAATAAATAAATTACAACAACACATGTAGTATCTGCACATATAGTGTCTCCATATAGAGACACTTGGTGCAATCGTACATCATCTGGGTTGATGTATAGGCACTGTGTTATAGCTAATCGTCCCATTATGCAACATGAAATACAGTTGTGGTCAGAATTGTTGGTACCATTGGTAAATATGATCAAAAAGGCTGTGAAAACAAATCTGCATTGTTTATCCAATTGATCTTTCATTAAAAAAAAAAATAATAATAATAAATCTTTAATTGAAGTAAAAAAAAAATGGGTGGGGGAGATCACATTGTGAAATAAATAATTTTCTCTAATACACAATGGCCACAATTATTGGTACTCTTAGAAAATCTTATGAGTAAAATATCTCTGAAGTATTCCCATTCATGTACATTTTTAGAACACCAGGGTGATTATGAACATGAAATTGTTTCACAGGAATATAAATATGAGGGGAAACAAAGGCCAAATTTACTTAATCATCCATCGCAATGAGTAAAACCAAAGAAAATAGTTCTGATGTGCAGCAACAGATAATTGATCTTCACAAATTAGAAAGTAGCTTTAAGAAAAGAGCTAGAGCATTGAAAATTCCCATTTCCACCATCAGGGCAATAATTAAGAATTTCCAATCAACTAAATATGTTACACATCTTCCTGGAAGAGGACGTGTGTCTATATCATCCTAATGCACAGTGAGGAGGAGAGTTTGAGTGGATAAAGGCTCCCCAAGGGTCGCAGCTGAATAGCAGAAATTAGTTGAGTCTTGGGGGTCAAAAAGCCTAAAAAAGTGTCAAACAACACCTACATCACCACATATTGTTTGGGATGGTTTCGAGAAAAAAAAAATCAAGAAAAGGAAATGCTCTCATTCAAAAACAGACTTCAGCATACTCCTTTGCTAAGACATTACTGGAACTTCAAACTGGGTTCTATAGTCAGATAAAAAAAAAAAAAAAAGCTTTCTAGCAGCAAACACTCAAGCTAGGTTTGGTGCACATGGGAGTAAAAAAAAGTACCCCATGTGCACAATGAAATATACTGCTGTATCTTTAATGTTGTTGGTGTATTTTTCTGCCGGAGATCCTAGATATCTTGTTTAGATACACGGTATCGTGGATTCTATCAAATAACAACAAATAAAAAATTAAAAACTGACTGTCCATGCTAGAAGTCATATGGGCCAAGGTTGGATCTTACAACAGGATAATGATCCAAAAACAAGCATCAAAATCAAAACAAAAATGGGTCACTGTGCACAAAACAAATATTCCGCCATGGCCATTCCAGTTCTCTGACCTGGACCCTATAGAAAATGAGTGTGGTGAACTGAAGAGGAGAAGCATCAACCTGCAGCTGGAAATCTGATGGCTCTGCACTCTTAAAAATAAAGGTGCTTCACGATGCCATAGAAGAACCTTTTTGTCTAAATGGTTCCATAAAGGACCTTTAACATCTGAAGAACCTTTCTGTTTCACAAAAAGGTTCTTTGTTGTGAAAGAAGGTTCTTCAGATTATAAAAAGGTAAGAAAGAGATGGTTCTTTAAAAAACCTTTGACTGAATGGTTCTTTGTGGAACCAAAAATGGTTCTTCTATGGCATCGCTTGAAGAACCTTTTGAAGCACCTTTATTTTTAAGAGTGTGGAGTGATTCTGTATGAAGGAACAGTCTCTGATATCTTGTCAGATGTTCTCCAAACTCATCAGGCATTATAGGTGACAACTCAGAGCTGTTATTTTGGCAAAAGGATGATGCAAAAAGTATAAAATAAAAGGGTACCATAAATTGTGACCAATGTGTATTAGAGAAAAAATGTAATTACAACACATTCATAATTTTATAATTCAAAAGAGTAATTGGCTCTCTTTGTGTAAAGCCTTTCAGAAAGACTGGATCCACTATTCTGTTTTTTTTTTTTGGAATGTGACTAAAATATTTTATCTGAAATATTGGTAAATTTCTCATTAAATAATACTATATGACTGCAGTGGAAAAAAAGGTAAAAACTTCTTCAAGCTTAAATAGGGATGGTGAGGTTTTTTCCTTTTTTTTCCCTCAGCATTCAGCAAAGCTTAATGTCACATTATTCCTTATTATTCGATAAACCACACAGTGAATGCGTTTGCACTTAATTTATGGTTAAAAATGAAGTCCATGTTCTAGTTGGATCCAGATGCTGCACCCAATTAGAACATTGTGTCCACCACATATGCATGAAAGAGTCCTCAAAACACCATTCAGAGCCATTATTGATCTGCGTAAATGCAGAACAGTGTCTATTCAATGTATCAAGGTTTCTTTTACAGTACAGCACTTACCGTAATCCACATAACTCTTTCTTTGCAATTCAAAGTTATTTTGTGCAACTAAAAGCAGTGGTGAGCATGGACAGGATGCATGTCACTGTAACTCTTTAGCCTTCACCTGTGTAAAAAAAGTAAATTCATAAAGGAGTTTTTGTTGAGAATGTTTCTTGTTATGCTTCTCAAATGTTTATTTTGAGAAAAATATCTAAGTCAAGTCACCTTTATTTATATAGCGCTTTTAACAATACAGATTGTGTCAAAGCAACTGAACAGCATTAATTAGGAAAATAGTGTCAATAATGCAAAATGACAATAGTAAACACTAATTTTTCAGTTAAAGACAGTTCATCATTGAATTCAGTGATGTCAACATCCAGCTCAGTTTAAATAATATCTTTGCAATCATGTCAACGATATCGCTGGAAATGAAGTGTCCCCAACTAAGCAAGCCAGAGGCGACAGCGGCAAGGAACCAAAACTCCATCGGTGACAGAATGGAGAAAAAACCTTGGGAGAAACCAGGATACTAATCTCTAAGTAATCTCAAGTCTGGTTTATTAAATCCATCTCAAAGCATGTTTCGTTGATCACTTTTGGTTGGATTCTCAAATAAGGTATTTCTTGATTTGTGTCTTTCTGAACTTGAATATATTGTGAAGCTAGTGCTGTGCATGTGTGTAACTGCACCAGTGATGTAAAAATATAAATTTTAAATAAATATAAATAAAATATAAATTTCAGTAAAAGCAGCTCATTTTTTGTGTATTTTCTTTTAAATACATAACCAGCATTTTTTTTTATATTTGTTTGTTTTGTGTGTGTGTGTAAGATGATTGACAAGTGATTAGCCAGTCATTCACACTTGTTGAAGTCATCTTGATCTGTGCACCTAGCTGCATTATTTTATAGTTCTATGCTTACTGTATAATATCAACTATTGATGTGTGCCCCCCCATATATATATATATATATATATATATGAGAAACATCTCAGAAAAGTTGATACTTTAACGAATCACAACTGAGCGCTCCACTAAGTCCCATGAGCAACCTTTTCCAATGGGTCATATCATTAACCTCCCTGTGTTTCCCACGAATGACACCAATGTTGGCAATTGACAGCCCTATAATTGGCTTCAAATACAGTTTTGCTCTATTTAAGTGATGTCCGGAGCAGTAGGTCACATAACCCCTATACGTTTAGACCTGACCTACATTGCCACATTAAGACCTGCGTCCTCAAATCAAACTGAAATCTTTGTGTGACTCACTAATTTGCTAGACTTTCTTTCGTCCTTTTGTGCAGAATACACTTCTGTATTTTATTTGATATATTGATCTCTGTTACCACTGAATCTAGATCGGTCTCAGTCAGAAAGAGATGCATTAACGAAAACACTAGTGTGCTATTTATGGAGGCTATATCTTTAACGCCAAGCATTTCTGCAGACTCTGTTGAACTTCTCCTTGATTCCTTTAACTCAAAAGTTAAGAATGTTATTAATGACATTGCTCCTTTGAAAGTCAGCAGGAAGACTGGCAGACAGAAATCAGCTTGGAGAAAATCAACAGCAGTTCAGAGTATGCACTTTGAATTACCATTGTGTATGAAATGTGCTATACAAATAAACTTGCCTTGCCTTGCCTAGGTGTGACAAAAGCGAGTGTTGATTTTTTTTTTAATCTCAGGAAATTGTTAAGCAAAAGACTGTCACCTCTGTTTCTCCCTGAGCTGATCTTGAAGAAGGATGTTTGACTTTTGTTTAGGACTTCATTAATATTTGATTAGGCTTAGCACTGTAAACCAAATTCCATCACCGTGCACACTGTCAATACTGAAACAAGGCCCGGGCAAGGTCGTGCTTCTGATAGGATGCAGAGGTGACCTCAGCTGGACTGAAGGAATTAGCATCATTTTGATAAAGGTTGGAAACAAATAGGATAGGATGGCATAAACACGTTGCATAGTTTGTAAATCACATACAAGTATCCAACTTTGGTTGCCTGGCTGGAGTGAGATGTGCCATCTCAATCTTTTGCATATGAAAACCATACTGCATTTTAAAAAGCTCGTTTCTCCCTGCCCTCGCTATAATTAGGGGTGGGGATTCAGGCGATTTATGTTTGTTTTAGAGCGGAGCACGCACAGTCAGCTCTTGAGAGGGCTGGCTGTGTTCATTCATAAAATGTCCCTAAGTGTACAAGTGTGCATTTCCTTGGATGTTAAACTCTGCTCCCGCTGGCGTTTCTTCTCGAGGGAAGAAAGTCTTATGCAATATAGAATCGATCGACTAAAATCGAGTGGTTCGCATTATAGGTCTGCATTACAGGTCTGCAGCAAATAATGTCGGGGGAAATATATGTATGTATAAAATATATGGAATATATATAGAGACAAATAATGTCTCTGTGAGCAGACGGGAGGTTCCCTTTCTTTCTCGTTCCCCCAAACGTGTGCAAATGTATAAATGCGTTTGCAGGCTATTTATCACAATTATTTTTATTGCATCATATGTTATAATCCAGGGGTTCCCAAACTCGGTCCTGGAGGGCCGGTGTCCTGCAGAGTTTAGCTCCAGCTTGCCTCAACACACCTGCCTTCAAGTTTCTAGTATGCCTAGTAAGACCTTGATTAGCTGCTTCAGGTGTGTTTGATTAGGGTTGGAGCTAAACTCTGCAGGACACCGGCCCTCCAGGACAGAGTGTGGGCACCCCTGTTATAATCGGACCGTATTCACTTGTCTGGTTGTTTGGCTGCATTTAAGTCTGATGAATTAAATGATGAATATTCATCTGGCATTGAGAAGTTAGATATATATTTTGTATTTACATGTCACACCTCTGTTCATCAATTTGCACTGGCTACCAGTAGCTGCTCGCATTAAATTCAAGGCATTAATGTTTGCCTACAAAACCACCACTGGCTCTGCACCCATTTACCTAAATTCATTACTTCAGAGTTATGTGCCCTCTAGAAGCTTGCGTTCTGCAAGTGAACGGCGTATTATTGTGCCATCTCAAAGAGGCACAAAATCACTTTCACAGACTTTTTCATTAACTGTTCCCTCCTTGTGGAATGACATGCCCAAATCAATCCGAGCAGCTGAGTCCTTAACCATCTTCAAGAAACGACTAAAAACACATATGTTCCACCTTTATTTGACCCTCTAACTCTAACACTTTCTATTCTATTTTAATTATACTTTATCTATATTTATATATTTATTATTCTTTATTTAAAAAAAACAACAAAACTAGCTTTCTATTTTTTTTCTATTCTATCTACTTGTTTTTCTTTGTTTGTGTGTGTATATGTATATATATGTGTGTATGTATGTATGTATGTATGTATATATAATGTATGTATGTATGAATGTATGTATGTGTATGGAAGTATGTATGTATGTGTATATATATATATATATATATATATATATATATATATGTGTATATCAGAGGCGTTCCGTCCATATAAGCTGCAAATGCTCCCCATACCCAGGCTATTTGAGAGAATAAGTTCAAAGGATAATTCATATAAGCATGATTATAAGTCGATCCCTTGTCATTTGAAATGTAATGTAAAGCTTAAAGAGTTAGGAATAATTATGTACAATGATTTATTTGCCAAACGGCAGTAGTTTTCTTTAAATCTACGTCAGTTGCGGTTGCTTCCGGGTGAGCAGATTCTCCGCAGCTTCCTCGCCTCTGCTCTGTAGCTATGACTCGTCAGGATTGTAGCGCTTTCTCAGTGATTTGCTGGTCTGCGGCTGATTTCATGCGCGAGGTAAGCTGTCCGTGAAGCGCTCGCCCAAGTGGAAAAATGTGCTGTTCCTGTCAGATCTCGATTGACGAGAATCACATTGTGTTTGATGCAAAACCAACTCGACTAAATCAAAAGAAAGAAACACTGTAACTGTATATTTTTGTTTTCTCAAGCAAAGCAAATTTTAAAAGTCCACTGAAAACATTATCTTCTTACATTTTTGGTCATAGACAACGTATGTTGAAGAGACCTATTTGTTATTGTCAAATAAATAAATGTAAATTAAAAAAAGTTTATAAAAACGTGGACTATACTAAATTGTAATAATAACAAAGATCATATTGTTCCCTTTGTTTTGCGTATGCTCGTGTCACTTACAGTTAAAAACCTTCTCTGATTTTATTATTGTTTGCAAGGTTGCAACGTTACTTAGCAATATTTGTAATATTTTGGGGTATTTTGCATGGTCTGGTATTGGAGTAGTGTCACCCGGGTGGGAGTTTTAACTCCTATTCACTGGGAATAAAAAAATAATTTAGCTGATGCAGAGAGACATATAGACCGGGGGAATCCCCCCTTCTCCCACCCTCTGATTACGTATTATAACGTAACTAAGTGTAAACGTTATTTGGCGTTTTTTACTTGCATAGCATTCTAATAACAATGGATAAACCTGAAACGATTGAAGAAGAATTGGAGATGAATTTCATTTACAAATAAGGTAGGAAATGTGCATACATTTAAATCGACACCTGCCACAGTGTTTCTTATTTGTCATCTGTGATCCCTTTTGATTGTCCTAAAAGCCTATGAGAGCATGGGTTTAACCATTTTTCATTCCAACGCATTTGCCCTTTAAAAAATGTTCTATTGACGGGCTGAATGAGTAGGTTTTTAGGGCGATGTCTAAGGTGGGATAGACGCCTGTGGGCGGGAGTAGCCCTAGCCATGTTCCAGCTCCTCATTCGGGGAGCATCGCTAATCATACTCCACCAGTATATCTGGAGTCAGAGCGGCGCTCCAGGGCTGAAGGCTTATAAGCATAAGTGGATATGCGGACCATCATTCTCGCTAGATAGTCTTTGACTAAAAAGTCCTGATGCCTATGGCCCAGGACTTCGGAGGGCGGGCCCATCTAAGGAAGAGCGGTGTACACTTCATCATACGGTGCCTGTCTCTCCTCAGTGCCCTCAGGAGACCGTCCTGTCAACCCTGCCACCCCCGGTGTTTCAGGGCACAGCGGTCTCCAACAATCGCATCTCTCAGCATCCGCCCGGAAACGTAGCAGTTATGGGAGGCTCGCTACCTCCTAGGAGGTCTCCAGAGCAGCTAGATCAGGTTCTCCCCTGCCGGTCCTCCGCTTCAGGGAACCGAGCTAGCAGCTCTACATACACCAGAGTCTCGAACCAGTCTCGAGAGACTTCAGTTCGGGTCACGTTCGCCTCTATTCTATCTATTCTCTGTAGCGAATCAGCTCATGGGGAAATATGAATAATTAACC
>NW_015506983.1:0-285 GCF_001515645.1 Sinocyclocheilus grahami
ACACACACACACACAGAGACACTCACACACACACACACACACACAAACACACACACACAGACACTAACACACTCTCTCACACACACACACAGACACACATATATATATATATATATATATAATGTTAAAAAGTAAATATATATATATAAATATATATATATACTATAAATAAATACATATATAGCGGATATTAAAAAGCAGAATTAAAAAGTAACATACATCTAGAAATATTAAATAAGGAGAATTAAACAAAAACTGAATGTAATGTATGTGTAGAAAAGATCG